>NC_012877.2:15396847-15609400 GCF_000003195.3 Sorghum bicolor
AAAATGAGCGAATTATTCCAGCCATACCGTGCACCCAAATAGCTACTGTAGAACACAACATATGACCGTACACCCAAATATCTACTGTAGAATGCTACATGTGAATGCGATTGGGGTCACGTCGTATCGCCTTCATATCACATCCATTTACCCTAGACAATTGCCCCAAACTTTATAGGCCCTATTTGGTTACTGCCGCTGAACTTTTCTATCACATCGAATATTTAGATACATAGATAAAGTATTAAATATAGATTATATAGATAGAGACTAATTTGTGAGATGATTTTTAAGTCTAACTCACTAGCACACGTTCGGGCATTAGCACCGATCGGGAAGGGTCTGTTGCCTCGGTTCCCGAGCCGGTGCTGCCCTTCCGGGACTAAAGGCCCACCCTTTAGTCCCGGTTCGGGGATCCGGGGCTAAAGCCCCCTCCTTTAACACCGGTTGGTATTACCAACCGGTGTTAAAGGAGGGGGCTTTAGCCCCGGATCCCCGAACCGGGACTAAAGGGTGGGCCTTTAGTCCCGGAAGGGCAGCACCGGCTCGGGAACCGAGGCAACAGACCCTTCCCGATCGGTGCTAATGCCCGAACGTGTGCTAGTGAGTTAGACTTAAAAATCATCTCACAAATTAGTCTCTATCTATATAATCTATATTTAATACTTTATCTATGTATCTAAATATTCGATGTGATAGAAAAGTTCAGCGGCAGTAACCAAATAGGGCCTATAAAGTTTGGGGCAATTGTCTAGGGTAAATGGATGTGATATGAAGGCGATACGACGTGACCCCAATCGCATTCACATGTAGCATTCTACAGTAGATATTTGGGTGTACGGTCATATGTTGTGTTCTACAGTAGCTATTTGGGTGCACGGTATGGCTGGAATAATTCGCTCATTTTTTGATGGAGATGGACAACTACTTTTTCAAGGATAGAGTTTGCTGATGAATGTGTAGCAGCAGCATAATCAGCACTTTCTTGACACTTCAAGTAACTATGGTTAGTTTCAAACATGATCACCAAATAGACGAGTATATATATTTATTAATTATATTTTCACAAATAAGTAGATAATAAAAAGGTCTAACTTAATGTTAATGGATGGTGTGGCAAGTATGTGAACAACTAAATGCATGTTAGTGGTATGTCTCACTGACGTATATTATCATAATTGCATATCCTAGTGCATTGTAATTGCATCAAGTGGACTGAGATGGAGAATTTGCATGTTGCGATAGAATCATATCAGGTTTCAGATTATATATATATAGGGAAATTCCTTTGTACACGTACGTGTAGTTACTCTCATCTTCAATAAACTACATTGTGTAGGAGTACCACAAGAAAACAGCCTAGCGAAGGAGTAGGATTCCTAACTTGGACTACCACTGGAATTTGGTTAAGGTGTGGTGATCAATTTGTTTGCAAACCTTAGACAAAGTTTTGGGATGTGTGGTAGCTATCTGATCGAAACACGAACTATGTCCACAATACATGTCAATTGAAAACATAAAAATATTGTTATTGTAGTATTTTGATTATCTATACAGCTAATTGATTAATCTTTGAAAAAAGTAAAGTAGGAGTACATTGTATTGTGTTGCTTCGTAGGTACATGAATGTTCATTTTATACTATATTAATTTGTGAGAAGCTATATATTACTTAGGGTATTCGTAATGGTACTAGCTACATAGCTAATTTACATAGAGGTGAGAAACAAAAATAAAAACTATTTTATATATTTTTTCTATATACTATTGGGACTCATATGTTCCTCTATTAGATTCTTAGACTACGTGAAGTAGATTAGCTATTTATTCATCGCTAGCGACTACTTTCTTCTACTTTTTCGCTTGTCACGTCAAAATATGTAGCCAAATAGCTATAAGCATGCATGCATATCTGTACTAGAAAACAGATTATTTAGTTTAATTTTTAGGTGGTAGCCTAGTTAATCTCGACTACATTACTTCATATATAAAAAAGCACATCAGAAGAAGAATACAGCACGACTGCTGCACACATCCAGCCATCGTTTTTCTTTGGATCCGGGCAGCCACAATGCAAGAAGGCAAAGAAGCTTCGTTGTCTGGGCAGATCTCCGTCGAGTCCTTCCGCAGACACTGACTGCTACCTTCCAACTAACTTCCTATCTAGCAAGATATGCTCAACTTCAGTGCCCATCACCTAATAATAGCTTAGTTGTCGTGCTATCCCTGCGGCCAGATGTCTTCTCGTTGCTTCAAAAGTCGAAACCTCCCTTTGATGAAAGCAATATATTTTCAATCACAGTTAAAACTAAAACTGATTTGTAGATACGCGATTCTCTAACTGCTTCTAATTAAATATCTTTAGAATCAGCGAGTTGTATTGACGGGGATGGAACACATGATGTATTTCTACTGAATCAATTTTTACAGGTGGTCCAAAACATGACCCGCCTCTGATCCAAAAATCAATTTCTGCAAAACAAAAGGTAGTCATAGAAAATATAAATAAATTATCTAATCCAAGAAAAACAACAAGGCCAGTGAGCCAAACACGATCGAATGAAATATGTGTGTGGTGGCTAGAATTCAAACTTATAGGACCCATCTTCGCAGGAGCCTTCTCTACTACTTCATCATATATTCGCGCTTATGCCCATATGAATGATCCTATCCTTTTGTATTAACTACAGCAAATTTTATACTAAATATTTAGGCCTCTAAACTATATTAAGTTAACAAATATTTGAACTGGAACATATAACATTACAACTAACTTCAGTTTAGTTTAGGGTGTCTCACCAAGGTGGTTTGAAAAATTCAAGAAATACTAATTTTAAAATTTGTAAACTAAAGGCATAGTTTTGGAACACTAAATGATTTAAATAAAGTTGTCAATATTTATAGAAAGTTTGTCTTTTATACGACCTGATTTAGAAAAAGTTATGCACCTACTTTTTGATGAGGGTCACATTGCCAACCGACTACATTTCTAGATGTAGTTAGGAACACCAACCGTCTATAAAATGAGATTTCTGAAAATAGAGGGTATTTTAAAAGGCGGCTAAAATCAATCATAGGCTTTAGAAATTGTTTTGTAAAGGTAGATCATCTATAAAATCATTTTTATAGGTTCTTTTCGATAGAGCGGTTGTCTGAGTAATCATTTCTGGCGTAGGGTTCACTTGCTTCGGAACCCCTTTGACTTCACTTCAATTAGAAACAAATAAAACAAAGCAATGGTCTTTTGAAAGGAACATCTACTAAAGGTACAACTTTGTCCATACATGAATATTTACTAGTCATGTCATCCCATAGTAACAAACATATTTTATACAGAAAAAGTTTTACAAACTTTACAGATAATGAATCAAATTATATACAAGTCTATTGGACATATAGCTTGTATGAATAGATGTGTGTATTCAAAGTATCTTTGAGATGATAGAGATTTTGTATGAAATGTTAACAGATTATGAAACTAATATGTGTGAATCATGACCTTTATGGTAACCCGTGCACTTGAATGTTGCATATGCATTTGTCCTTTTTAGATATATTTGTGGTGATTTTAGATTTCAATACATGTGCATGGATGCTAAGAGGTAATTTAAGTTCGAACTAGTCCATACAATGGCAAGACAAATTAGTCATGGCATGTAATGGAAATGGTAAGCCATATTTATTATCACTATGTTATCAATACAAAAGGAGGTAATTTTACCTAACTTATGAGGGAGGTGACCATATATGGATATCCTATCTCTATCCCTTCATCCAAACATGAGACAAGATCACTCCATCTCTTTATCCTCCAACCAATAAACAGAAAATAGGGATCATCTCCATTCCACTAACCAAATAGAAACATGAACCATCTCGTTCCAAAAATCAGAGCGGACCATACCATTGCATCTCATCTCTCAACCAAATTCTACCTTAGAAAATTTGAAACTTTTGCAAATTTAAATGTTGAGGTAATTAGCAAAATTAAAAAACTTGAAGCTAGTGTAAACACCCCTAAAATGGCACCTAAAACATCACTTTCTGACATAATTAAAACCATTCCTCTACTTCTTGCATTAACCATATCGAATTAGACTCACCCATGCATAAGCATGTGCTGGAAATGTGAATGTAAGTTGGAGAATGGCGTGCTGAAACAAGAACTAGACCACCTCACCAAGGATTTGATCTTGTTGAAAAGCAATACAGAGCAAGCCCAACCACATAAACATAACACCACAAGAGAGTAAATAATCTTCATGAGGTAGAAACTTAGTGTGCTACGTGTGCCACAAGGAAGGTCACATATCATTTGAGTGCAAGGTGAAGAAAAAGAAATAGAAAAATAAGCAAGCTCTCTACACCAACACCAACACGGTAGACAAGAAGCCCGCTACACCATTTCTTTTCAAGAAGAAACTTGACAAGGTGGTGGCCATCAAGGTGAACAAGCAAGCTAATAAGGGGTGGAGCAAGCCTATTTGGATGCTGTAACACCCAAAATTTGAATTTCAATTAGTAGGATTTAATTTGAATTATTTAAGAATTTTAGTGAGCATTTAATGTAGCAAATAAACAATTTTTGTGGAAATTAAAAATTATCATAAGCTTAGTAACATGATTTTGCATTCATGCCGGGAATAGCATTTATTTTGTGTTGTGTGCTTCTGTTTTTATCTTTTGTTTTTGCTCAAAATTTTGCTTTGGAAAATGTTTTGGAAAATGAAAATAGAAGAAAAAGAAAAAGGGGGAAACTCCTCTGGAAGGCCAGCCTAACCTCCCCCTCGGCCCCCTCCCACTCTCCCCGGCCTGCCTTGTTGCTCTCTGCGCGCGGCCCAGGAACCCCCGAGTCCCAACCTCCCCGAAGCCCAGCTTAGGCCGCAGCGCGCCCTTCCTCTCTGCGCTCGGCCCGCACATCTCCCTCCCTGGCTGGCTGACGCGCGGGCCCCACAAGTCAGCAGCGTCCCCTTCTCCTTCCTGGAACCGGCGCCGAGCAGGACACCACCTACCAAACCGATTCCGTGATAACCGGGATTTCTTGGCAAATCGTGTGCACCAAGCCCCTATAAAGGGTGCTGGACTCGCCCCGCACCCCGTTTTCCCACCGTGTCGCGAAATCAAACTCTAGGTGCCCTACACAAGCTCGGGTTTGGATCTAGCCTAGGCCGAGCCGTTCCCACGCGCCGCGCGAGTTCTTCGCTCCCTCTCGGCCCGATAAAAGGCCCTAGTCGAGACCGCGGTGAGCTCCTCGATCTCCTGGTATTTTTCTTTTGTATTTTGGTGCACGGAAAGGAGAAACCTGGTGGCGCCAGCGAAGAACACGGCGGCGGCCATGGCGCCATCGCACCGGCGCCTGTGTCCGGCCGGCCGCCGGCCACTTTGTTTTCCCCAGCGCGCCCGATGCCGCCCGTTTGAAGATCAACGGCCACGAAACAAGGATACCCCTACGAGGGGATTCTTGCTAAAGAGACCCTGAGCTTGTTTAATATCTATCCCGCAATCCAAGGCGTAATCAATGGTTTCCGTTTTCCTTTTCTGAAGGCGCATTCCGATCGGTTTGAGCCAGATTACGTTTTCGGTTATTTACAGAATTGCCATTCACAGTATTTTGCTTATAAAATATTCATTTTAACTCCGTTTTTGTCCGTTCAAATTTCGTTGGATTCGTATTTACGAGCTATACATGTTAGAAGTAATATTCCACTGTTTTGAAACTTTTAAATTCTGCAGTAGCATTTAATTAATTAATTCTCTATAGGAAATCTTAGAAAATTCATATCTTCCGCGTTTTAATTCCGATTTTCGTGAACTTTACGTTTATGTGATCGTAGCGCTGCGTAGAATATTTTTATAAACTTTTATACTTGTTTTACCACTGTTTGGTGTATTGTTCTAATTATATCTTGTTTGCTTCGTGTATGATTGTCTACATTGGATTGCGTGTTGTTGATTGATGATTGGGATTAGACGGTGAGCCGTACGTTGGTGACCAAGACCAAGCTTTTGAGGACCAGCAAGCTCAGGAGAGCTTTGAGCAAGGCAAGTATAACTTGGGATCATCCTTGTTACCTATTCACTTATAAATACACATATATATCATATGCATGCTTTCACCTTGTCGACCTTAGCAAAATCATAGATGATTGTTACCTGGATTCCTTGCTACCTACTTGATATGCATTTGGTGTAGATGTGCTAGTGCTTGATATAATCCACGATCTTGTAAGATGATTAATAGCTATGCAATGAACGTCAAAAGGTGACAAATAACTATATGAGATCTTGTCTGTAAGTGATCACCGGGACAACAGTGCAACCATGAGGGCTATAATGGCTCTGGCTTTAGCTCAGTATGAAAACCTTTTCTAGCTTGTTAGAGGTTACCCGAAAGGGCGGAGGGGCTGAACCGACACGGGTATAGTGCGAGCCCCTGTCCCTATGTGTATAGGCTGCGCGTCATTGTGCCATTCGGAAGGGGGGTATCTATATCTGCTCGCAAAGGAAACCTTGCGGCCCTAACATGTTAGACGAACTTTTGAAAGGCTTCATAGTGATCCCTGCCGACCTCCCTAGGAAGGGGGTTAAGAGTTTAGCTACCTCGGGCGAAAGGGTAAATCATGACTCATGGGTAAAGATGTACAACCTCTGCAGAGTGTAAAACTGGTATACTAGCCGTGCTCACGGTTATGAGCGGCCTTGGGGGTTCTTGCTGCGCCGACGATGAGCTTGTTAAGTTGTTATGTTCATTTGATTATCGTTTATGCTATGAGATTAATTATGCTTACACTTGATCATGGGATAAATGGATTTTATATGCTACCTTGACAATTGTTATTTAACTATGAATATGCTATCCACCATTAAAAGCTAAATGCAGTCAAACCAGTGTCAGCTATTTGAGCCTCATGAACCCCTGGTTATACTTGTTGAGTACGATATGTGCTCACTCTTGCAATTTCCCAACACCTCAGGATATGATAATGAAGATGACTGGAATGAGGACTACCGTTATGAGTACTAGGTTTGGAGTCAACCAGTCAACAGTGTCCCTGTGTGGAGCTTCCGTCGAGAGCGTGGATTACTTTGTGCTATCATTTTTTTGTATGAGACTATGTGATTTATTATGTTTCGCTATGTAATAAACACTGCAATGGTACATTTGAGATTTGTCTACTTATGTGTGCGACTATTCCTGGGGCACATATGAGTCTTTTATGCATCCTATTTTGTTCTTAAAATATGGGTGTGACAGATGCCAAATGATATTATTTCAACCATGAAGAACAAAAAGAAGGTTTAGGTCCTAAAGGGGAAGTGAGAAGTCCAACCGGACTTGGGGAATGCGTATACCTGGCAAAGTTGCATGCATATCATGGGGAGCATAAGAGTTGGTTTAAGCCGTTGCGAAATGGGTTAGCAAAGATTACGGACCCAAATTCCCCTTCCCATGTTAGGTAACTAGATTTAAATTGATGTAACTCAATTAGCATCTAGTTCCTTTTTTCCTAGGTTTGAATGAGCACTTTGAAATTATTGTTGTGCATACACTAGGTAAATTATGTGTTAGGATTGCTCCTACTTCAATATTCTCCATGAGCAAACCTACATGGAGCACTTCACATTGTTTGTATTTCAATATGTATATCCTTT
This sequence comes from Sorghum bicolor, assembly GCF_000003195.3. Classification (NCBI taxonomy): domain Eukaryota; kingdom Viridiplantae; phylum Streptophyta; class Magnoliopsida; order Poales; family Poaceae; genus Sorghum; species Sorghum bicolor. Next base: position 15,404,500 of record NC_012877.2, read on the forward strand.
CTATGTGTGAAAGTCCAAATTGTAGTAGCTTCCTCCAATTATCACATTTAAATAGTATTTTCAATTGGTTTCACCAACATTATCATCTTAAAGTGGTAATTAGAGCTCAAAAGTCTAAGTGTATATCTCCTATAAGTATCCAACACTTGTAAGCTCACTTTTAGGGGGAGATTACTTTATAATTTGATCTTTGAGACTAACAACTTTAAGCTTATCATGTGTGTAATCTCATTGTAAGGAAAATAAAATCCCCAGAGTAAGCATGGATCCTAATATGGCATGTCCTTCAAGTGGTAACAACCTCAATTAACATATCCTAATAAAATCCCCCTTTATAGTATGACTAAAGGAAAAACAAAGTCGTAAACTACTATAAGTGTCTCCCAACACCAAACGGCACTTAGAACTAGTACGTCCTTAACTTTGTTATCGTGATCCTTTGAAAACCAAAATGAAGTTCATCAATAGGGGCATGAAAACCATTGATTGCCCGAACAATCTCCATTATCGTGACCTAACTTAAATTGCCTCTGCAAAAGCACATGTTAGTCACAATAATCTTGTGGAGTCGTTAGTCATCAAAACCCAGCCTAGATGCTTTCAAGAACAACCAAGACTGCATAACTCTTTTGCATTAAGATAGCAACACTTAGCAAAATCTAGCTTACATCTAGATAGAAATCTTGCATGGACTATAATAAGTAGAAATAGAGGCCAAGTAACTTTTAGAAAACCTAACCCACTACCTTTCTTAAACCTACGTCTTAACAGGTGCTTGTCGGGTTGCTGAGTTCGGCAACATGTTTATGGTTACTAGAAGAGAGATTCCTTTTCTTCTCCAGCAATCAGATGCACATGTATTTACCCACGCCACCAAACCTGTCTTTGTTAGCTTTCTCCTCAGCGCCATTATCTTGTTGGATACCTCCATGCATGTGCATATATACACACAGACAGTACTAATAATGTAGTTCAGATTTTTCTTTCGAGAGTCACTATACAGACACATGCTCTCATACACATGTACACTCATCTCAAGCGTTCCTCGCTCGCCAATGAACATTCATCTTTCACGACGCTGTGGCCAAAAGCCTCTAGGAGTATATGTCAACGTGACATGCGCATGTCACTGTAGAAACCTGCGGTTTTCCTTTTTTTTACTTTTGTCTCTCTTTCTCGGTCGGCGAGGGTGACACATATATATATATCTTGTGGTTTGGGCAAAAGCAAGCAAAAAGCGTCTAGCTAGGGGCGGTGGAACTCGAAGTCGAGCATGTGATTCAATTAGGGTTTTAATGACAAACGCGTTCACTTTAATTAGTTTAGTCAAGGGTCGTTTCTGCCGGTCCTGTCCAATGCAAGTTATTGAGTTACATCACGACGCTGCAACAAGCAAGTTCCCTTCAGTTGGATCCCTTGAAGGAGGAAGAAGATATCCTGAGATTTTCCATGGGATGGAAAAGAGAAGAATGTGACATGGATGGTCCAACCACACAACTAGTCGTAGTAAATATAATGTGCCTGCCTGAGAGTGAGAGGGCAGCAGAGACGAAGGTTCTATTCCTATCCCTTTGTCATGTCACGCCAGCATCATAAACTTGTAGTACTATATATATTTATACTCCCAAAATGTCACTCATTTTAACTTTAACAAAAAAAAACATAAATTACACTTTGATCATGAATGAATACATAAAAGAATTAGATATGTTGACAACAAAGTGCCTAAGCTACCAACCACACATGTGCTTCCTGGGATCCATAAAGGTTTTTTTTTTTCAGAAAACACCTCTCTTTATTAAACAGTTTGGAGAGCAAAATTACAAATGCCTTCAGGCGGTGATGTCAACCAAACCCGAAATCAAAAAATACAGACCCTCTAGCTAAAGAGCGAGCATCCACATTGGAAGTTCAACTCTCATGAACTAAAACAAAGGACTCCAGAGATCCGCTCTGGCCCTAATTTCTTGAGTGATCTGTCCATAAGATTCAAAGCCATGCTGCTATTGTCGCAGGAGCATCAGGTCATCTGCCAGAGCAAGCCCCTCTCTGCAGGCAATTGCCTACTGTCTCCGGGTTCGAAATTCCCTCCATCACAAGGCACAAACATTGGTGGGCTGCGCCAGATTATCTGTGCTGCAGAAGAAGCGTATTAGTTGGGCCTGTTATCTGGGCCAAACTAAATTTGAACATCTCATTAGCTGGTAAAGAGCCCAACAACGATGCAACATGGGTCAGTACACAGTACTTGCGGATCTATATATGCCGTGTTTTCTTAGCAACAAGTGTCTATCATCAATAATAATGGCTGACACATACTAGGGAATACAGTATGCCCGTGTTTACGAAAATTATTTTAAATACAATGAGAATTTAATTAAATTCTCGATATTTCAATTCATATATATCATCAATAGTTTCTTTAAATATAAAAATAAGATAATGAATTCTCAGACTTTTTTGAAGAAAAGTTAGATATCAAAAGGCTCTATGGGGTGATTACTTTGGTTCCCAAGCTTAAAGAAGCTAATAATGTCAAACAGTTTAGACCCATTTGCCTCCTGAATGTTGATTTCAAATGCTTTACTAAATCCCTGACTAACAGATTAGTTCCGGTGGCTAGAAAAATTATTAGTAAGAATCAAACTGGGTTCATAAAAGGGAGGAATATTTTAGATGGTGTAGTGGTTTTACATGAAGTGATTCATGAACTGCATCATTCTAAGGGGAAAGGCCTTACTCTAAAGTTGGATTTTGAAAAGGCTTATGACAGAGTGAGATGGAGCTTTTTAGAACAGGTTATGGTGGGACAAGGATTTCCGGCTCTTTGGATTTCCTGGGTTATGAGTACAGTGAAAGATGGGAAGGTTTGCATCAATGTTAATGGGGAAAGGAGTCCCTATTTTAAAACTTTTAGAGGTTTAAGACAAGGGGATCCTCTGTCTCCTCTTCTGTTTAACTTGGTAGCTAATGTCTTAGGAGTGTTTCTTGATAAGGCTTCAAAAAAGGGACACATCAGAGGAGTCCTTGAGCACCTCATCCCGGGGGGCATTACTCATATCCAGTACGCGGATGACACAGTAATCATGATTGATGGGTCTGTTACTTCTATTACTAACATGAAATTAATTTTGTACTGCTTTGAATGGTTGACTAGCCTGAAAATTAATTACCACAAGAGTGAGGTGTATGGGTTTGGAGTTTCTCAGGGAGAGAAAGAAGAAATGGCCAATATATATGTTGAATTGTGTTCTTGGGGAACTTCCTATGAAATATTTAGGGATTCCTATCAGTGATCACTACTTAGCCATGGGGGCCTTCAGCTTTCTTCCACAAAAGATGATGTCTAAACTTGATCCATGGAAAGGGAAATTTTTGACATCTGGGGGGAAACAGATTTTAACTAATTCCTGTCTAAGCAGTATTCCTCTTTATTGTATGGGCTTCTAAAAATTGTTGTCTTTTCCTTCGTGGTTGTGGGCTGAGTTAGACGTGCTTTGTACTGTGGCTGGTAACCCCAGCGAACCTGTTACGTTCTGCTTTCTTAAAAGCAGAGTTAATTCTCTTTCAAAAAAATAATAATAAGATAATGAATTATTTATTGGATCTATAGAACGTTAAAGAAATTTACAGAATTATAAGAATGAGTGGCATCATCTAGTGGAGCTGATGACGCTTGTTCACTGGTGCAAAAAAATATCTGAAGTGGAGATTGCAGACCAGACGGTGTTGTACAGGACGATTTCATATATTTCTTTTCTGACCTTGAAAGAATCCATGATCAGCATTGATGTAAATATGATGGGGTATTTGTATCAATTGTACATGTACAAACCATGTGAGAGATTAGGATTTTATTATGTATATCAGCAAATATAAAATCACCTAACTTAAACAAATAAAAATTGGCAAATGTAAAACAACATGACTTAAACAAATAAAGGGTAAATTTGTAACGTCTGAAGTGTCGAATTCTTACATACTCTGAATGATCAAAGACTCAGATAAGATGAGGCTTGGATTGAACGAGTATTATACATGAAGAACCTCCCCAAAAAGCTCGCTCTTTTATAATGTGATCTTACATCCTTGGATGATAGAAGGCACAGATAAGACAATATTTGGATCGAACGGGGGTATTATACAGGGAGAGCCTCCCAAAAAAACTCGCTCTTTATATGAATGATTGGCACCATCTAGTAGAGTTGATGTCACTTGTTCACCAGTGCAAAAGGAATATCTAAAGTGAGGACCGCGGACTAGACAGTGCTCTACACGATCAATTTTTTTACCTTAAAAGAATCCATGATCAGAAGGTGATGTAAACGTGACGGAATGTAATTTCAATGATATAAAATTAACAAACAATGTGAGAGATTAGGACTTTATTATTGATGTAAGGATGTACATAAATCAACAAATGTAACATAATGTCTTCCAGTTTGTGTTTCTATAATTCCTGCAATGCATTGTATCATGTTATTTCAGAATGAGTGGCCACTGAAAAAGGCTATGTTGTACCATTTTATTTCTTGGAATGTAGGATTGTCTGCAAATGGCTGAAAAAGGTTACATTGTACCGATGAATTGAAGTGTCCAAATTCTGAAAAAGCTACGATATGAGAATTTGTTATAAGACTCCAACCTCTGAAAAGGATAGATAGTGACATTTATTGCTCCACTTCAATTGTGAAAAGCGAAAAGCTTTCCATGTCGTCCTCTGCATCCTCTGCATGGACTATGCCCACTGCACCAGATAACCTACCTCCATAGAGGCCTCGTATGTCTTCATACCACATCCTCTCCTCAAACCATCACACTTCTATTGCACAACAATGTCTTTATGGAGGTCCGACCCAATGTGAGTGCCACAGTGGCATGAGTGACTGAAGTGCCATTGCGATTGGCAGACGATGCTATGCATATGGACACATCAGGTGCCTCGAGCCAACTATGGTTGTAGGTTCTTCAAGTGCCCAGACTTGTATAACGACTTCATAGTAATGACGACAACTAAATCCTTTATTCCTTGTTGTTTTTTAGCAAGATCCATGACATCCACCACTCTACACATAGCATTGCAAGTACATCGAATGGGTGGATCAAGTTGCATCTACATGGCCACAATAATATCCAAGCGATGGGGAACCCAAGGGCCAATACTTCGTCAAGATGGATCAAAATGCCCGCGAAGTGGAACAGAAAATGTGGCTTGAGCAAGAGTGGCACATGGAGGATGGATCAAATCTGTCTAAAGGGCAAGGAGGATGAGCTAGAAAGGAGGCAGGAGCAGTTAGGTGTCTGTGTGAGGTAGCCAAGTGTCGAGACGAAGAGCTTCAAGCTCATGAGGCAGCTGAAAGGTCCAAATGGCTAGAGGGGGGGTGAATAGCCTATTTAAAAATTCTACAAACTTCACTAAGCAAGTGAGTTAGTAAAACAAATAGCGAAGCAATTCTAGCACTAGCTTAACTAAGCTATGCAAGCCACCTATACAAACTAGTACAAGGCTAAACACTAAAGCACAACAACAAGAGAACTAAGCTAAACAAGCTGCACAACTAGTAAGGTAAGCAAGTATGTAAAGAGAGGAGAGTGATAGTTATACCGACGTTGTAGAGATGAGATATATCCAACCAATCACTCACAATCACAAGAGAATCCTCGGCAAGAGATGACACAAGATTTTTTACCGAGGTTCACTTGCTTCCCGGCAAGCTACTCCTCGTTGTGGCGATTCACCCACTTGATGGATCACGAGCTAATTGGCAATCCAAAGCCAAACCCTCAGCGGGTGCCGCACATCCACTCACAAGATGGGGATCCTCCAAGCCACGAGCAATCCACTAGAGTAGCCAATTGCGATCTCCCGCGGGGAAGGCTCAAGAACCCCTCACAAGTCACTTGGTGAGGCTCGAAACAATCTCCAATCACGAGCTCAACACCACCGCTGCTCCAAGCCGTCTAGGGCGTCGGGAAACACCCAAGAGTAACAAGAAATCTGCAGCAAACTCAAGAATCAAGTGCCACTAAATGCAACTATCAAAGCAATGCACTTGAATCTCACTCAATCTCACTAGAAAGAGCAATCAAGCAAGGAGATGAGTGGAGGGAGTGTTGTCTAGCTCAATTTATGTTTCAAGTATTCAAATGTGCAAGAGATAACCCCCCAAAGCCGGCCACCAACTATTTATAAGCCCCTCAAAGAAACTAGCCGTTGGCCACTTTCATTGGGCTGAAATCGGGGGCACCGGACGGTACTAAGTGGTCACCGGACGCTCGACCCCCAGCGTCCGGTGCACTGGAGTTGGCCACGTGTCGAACTTGAATCTCGCGCGTTAGTTTCTAACGGCTACCTGCAACACACCGGACGCTCTGCAAGTCCACACTGGACGGTCCGGTGCTCACCAGACTCGTGCGCAGAGAGGGTTGCAAAAACCCCTCACACCGGACGCTAACCACCGGACGCTCTCAGAGTGCGTCCGGTGCTTAACCCTAGCAGGGTCAAGCACACCGGACGCTGAGGCCAGCGTCCGGTGCCTCCGCACTCAGCGTCCGGTGAGTGTTTCTCAGAGAGAAAACACTCCCGCGACTTCACCAAATTTCCCACCGGCGCAATAGAAAATATACACTTATTTTTCTCAAAAGCGCCGAATCCCGCCTCGCAAGCTCGGCGGGAGGGAGAGAGGAACCCACACCCCTCTCAACCCTAGGAAAACCACCTCCTTTGTAAATGTGCTAACACCAACAAGTGTCCACCACCAAAGTGCACGAGTGTTAGCTTTTCACAAACATTTTCACCAAAGGAGTTAAGTTAGCACTTTACTAGATCCTAATGCATATGCTCAAGATGTAGACCTAGTAGCACTTGATTCGAGAGATGACTGTGATTTCCCCTCTTGATAGTCGGCTATCTATCCTAAACCCGGTCAATCACTGCTCTACTCATCTTAGACCGGCAAAAGTAAAACCCTATGTTTATACCTTCACCTTGATAACTTTGCTCCTTGTTTATCACCATGATCTTCACTTTATGCTTCATCCCTTTGTGATCATGTGGCCACCTTTCCATGCCACCATGCACCTTCATCACATGTGTTGCTATGCCTAACTCAAATCACTTAAACAAAAAGCATTAGCAACTTGGTGTCATTAATTACCAAAACCAAACTTGGGCTTTCAATCTCCCCCTTTTTGGTAATTGATGACAACCATCACAAAGATATGAAATGAAATCATAATGAGCTTGAATTGCTTGTCCAAGGCATTTTAATCAAGAGACAAGGTTGGACAAACATTTCAAATTCGGTTTTGGTAGTACTAGCTCCCCCTACATATGTGCTTCCATGAGTTTGGTTCAAGTTTGCACATATGCATGAATTAGAGTTTTGGGAGATTTATTACTACCAAAATGATGCTAAGGTATATAGAATGGACCTTTGAAGCGTGATACCAATCGGAGTTGCCAATATACCATCCTTAGCACCAATGTAGCTAGACATACATCAAAAACTCAAGATACCTCGTGAGATCACATTATATGTCTAGATACCACATGAAAAATAAAACTCTATGCTAGAATTCAAAGCATCATTCAAGTTCTATTTCTAGCAAGCACCAATCAAACAAGAGTAGTATATGTAAACTTGCAATGCAACACCTTATTATGTTAGTGCACATTCAAATGCAACAAATGGTTCATGAGCTTGCTCCCCCTATTTGTGTGCTCAAGTTTTAATTTAATTTTTTTCAAAAGTTATCTCTCCCCCTTAAGCACTTTCTCCTCCTTTATGACTTTATCTTTGTTTCTCTCCCCCTTTGTCATCAATGACCACAAAGTTTCAAATTTTAGTGAGAATTAAGTCAATCAATGTGAGGGTCAAATTATGGTTCAATCTAGATCACTTGCCTAAAATATGTAATTCGGTTTGATCCAAGGACAAGCTTTTTCACACCTCATGAAGTATAAGGGTTATCTTGACCATGTTGAATTACACATCATAAGCTCATATTCTAGATTCAACACTAGGCTTGCAAGCTCACAAACATGTCATATGCTACCACTAGATCAATCAAACATATAAGCAATAGTGGTACCATACATACATCAAACTCTTTTGATTTTCATGAATGAGCCTATTTGTCATGCAAACATGTCTATATGTTCTAATCATGTCCTTAGCAAGGTATGAATGCTATGTCAACCAACTTTACCTTGCTTTGTTGGAGGAGAGGCATGTCATATGGAAATGTAGGGGTGCACTCATTTCAAGTTGGAGAAGTCAAGTATGTTCAATTCATTTCTCAACTTGCAAAATCTCTTCTCATCAAGTGGCTTTGTGAAGATGTCGGCTAGTTGATCTTCGGTGCCAATGCTTTCAATGCTAATATCACCCTTTTGTTGATGGTCTCTTATGAAATGGTGCCTTATGTCAATGTGCTTGGTTCTTGAATGTTGAACCGGATTTTGTGTCATCTTGATTGCACTCTCATTGTCACAAAGCAAAGGCACATTCTTGAATTTGATTCCAAAGTCATTCAAGGTAGCTTTCATCCAAAGCAATTGTGCACAACAACTACCGGCACTAATGTATTCGGCCTCGGCGGTTGATAGTGCAACACTATTTTGTTTCTTTGATGACCATGAAACTAGAGACCTTCCTAGCAATTGACAAGTGCCACTTGTGCTCATTCTATCAATTTTGCATCCACCATAGTCGGAGTCCGAATATCCAATCAACTCAAAGTTAGACCCCTTGGGATACCATAATCCAACATCATGAGTGCCTTTAAGATACCTCAATATTCTTTTGGTTGCCTTCAAGTGACTTTCTCTAGGTGAAGCTTGGTATCTTGCACATTTGCACACACTAAACATCACATTCGGCCTTGATGCGGTGACATAGAGCAAACTTTCAATCATAGATTGGTATAGCTTTTGATCTACCATGTTGCCACTTGCATCACTACCTAATTGATCATTTGTGCCCATAGGTGTGCTCATTGGTTTAGCTTCTTGCAACCCAAACTTCTTGATCATGTCCTTGATGTACTTTCCTTGACTTACAAAAGTGCCATTCTTCATTTGCTTGATTTGAAGACCAAGGAAGTAACTAAGCTCTCCAATCATGGACATCTCAAATTCATTTGCCATCATTTTTCCAAACTCTTCACAAAAGTCTTGATTGGTTGATCCAAACATGATATCATCAACATAGATTTGCAACACAAACAAGTCATTGCCTAGCTTCTTGGTGAAGAGGGTAGTGTCAACCTTTCCCATCTTGAACCCTTTAGAGAGAAGGAAATCTCTCAATCTCTCATACCATGCTCTAGGTGCTTGCTTCAAACCATACAATGCCTTCTTGAGCTTGTAAACATGGTTGGGTTTCTTGTCATCTTCAAAACCGGGAGGTTGTTCAACATAAACCAACTCATTGATGTATCCATTGAGAAATGCACTCTTCACATCCATTTGATAGAGCTTGATGTTGTGGGCACAAGCATAGGCTAATAATATTCTAATTGCCTCCAATCTTGCAACCGGTGCATATGTTTCTCCAAAGTCAAGACCTTCAACTTGAGTGTAGCCTTGTGCTACTAGTCTTGCTTTGTTTCTCACAACTACACCATCTTGATCTTGCTTGTTTCTAAAGACCCACTTGGTACCAATCACATTGTAGTTCTTTGGCCTCTCAACAAGCTCCCACACTTGATTTCTTGTGAAGTTGTTCAATTCTTCATGCATGGCATTTACCCAATTGGAATCTTTCAATGCATCTTCTATCTTCTTTGGTTCCTCAAATGAGACAAATGAGTAGTGCCCACAAAAGGATGCTAGCCTTGATCTTGTTTGCACACCACTTTGAATACCACCGATGACTTGATCTAATGGATGATCTCTTGCTATGCTTGTAGGTTGGAGTATTGGGAGTTGATTGCTTCCACTAGCTTGACTTTGATTTTGATCATCATCATGAGAGCCACTAGTACTTGCTTGAGTTGTATCAATTTCTACTTCTTGATTGATCATGTGAATATCACTATCATCATCAACTTGCCTTGGCCTTATGTCACCTACATCCATGTTCTTCATTGCATTTGCCAATTGATCTCCCCTCACATCATCAAGATTTTGAGCTTCATTTTGAGATCCCTCGGTTTCATCAAACTCAACATCATGGACTTCTTCCAATGTGCCACTTGCCAAGTTCCAAACTCTATATGCCTTGCTTGTAGTGGAATAACCAAGTAAGAACCCTTCATCACATTTCTTCTCAAACTTGCTCAATCTAGTGCCTTTCTTGAGAATGTAGCATTTGCAACCAAACACTCTAAAGTATGCAATGTTGGGCTTTCTTCCATTCAATAGCTCGTATGGTGTCTTCCCAAGCTTCCCATGGCAATAGAGACGGTTGCTACAATAGCAAGCCATGTTGATAGCTTCACTCCAAAATGAATGGCTAACATTGTATTCACTAAGCATTGATCTAGCCATATCAACCAAGGTTCTATTCTTCCTTTCAACTACACCATTGGATTGAGGAGTGTATGTTGGAGAGAATTGATGTCCAATGCCAAGATCATCACACAATTCCTCGATTCTTGTGTTCTTGAATTCACTACCATTGTCACTTCTAATCTTCTTGATAGTGGTTTCAAACTCATTTTGCACCCTCTTGACAAAAGACTTGAATAGATCACAAACATCACTCTTGTCATAGAGGAAGAACACCCAAGTGTATCTAGTGTAGTCATCTACTATCACAAATCCATACTTGTTGCCACCAATGCTAGTATATGTTGTTGGCCCAAATAAATCCATGTGCAAAAGCTCAAATGCCTTTGATGTGCTCATTTCACTTTTCTTAGGATGTGCATTTCCAACTTGCTTTCCGGCTTGACAAGCACTACATGGTTTATCCTTCTCAAAGGTGACATCCTTCAAGCCTCTAACTAAGTCATGCCTCAATAGTTTGTTCAATTGTTTCATTCCAACATGACCAAGCCTTCTATGCCACAACCAACCCAAACTTGATTTGCTAATTAGGCATGATGTCAATTGAGTGTCACTATCATTGAAATCAACCAAGTATAAGCTACCATGCCTAAATCCTTTGAATATCAAGTTTGATCCATCAACACTAACTGAAAGAGCATCTAGGCCCCTAGTGATTTCGGTGATTAATGACATTATTGATTACTATGACTAACGTGTGTTTTGCAGAGGCAAAGTCATAGGTAAGGTCATGGTATATAGGTACTCGATGGACAGGGACGTACATGCCTACTTAATAGTGGAAATCGTTTCGGTTTTCAAAGGAGGGATGGACATCGTCAAGACTAGACTAGGTCTAAGTGCCATATGGTGAAGAAGGGCACTTAGAGTAGTTTAGGACTTGGTTTTCCTTTGACCGTACTATTAAGAGGGGCTTTGATCTAGTAGCTTGACTTAGGCAAGGCTTTAGGTTTAGGTGTGGTGCACACTTGGTAAACCTAGCACTAGGCAGCTCAGAGATAGTTCTTAGATCGAGAGGAACAAACTTCGTGTTGGAACGATCGCGTTTCGACGAAGTTTGGGTGCCCAAAGGGGCACCGGACGCTGCACCGGACGCTCTGTGAGTGCGTCCGGTGAGGTCCTTAGCCGTTAGAACAGTGCCGTGCTTAGGGTTAGGCACCGGACGCTGGCACCGGATGCACCGGGCAGCGTCCGGTCCCTTACCCAGGGAGCTTGCAACGTTCCCCTGAGCACCGGACGCTAGCACCGGACGCACCGGGTAGCGTCCGGTCCCATGCGCAGGGAGAATGTAAAGTTTCCCCGAGCACCGGACGGTGCACCGGACGCTGCGAGTTTGCGTCCGGTGACCTGTCAGAGAAAGCGCGGGTAGCCGTTATGTCACACCGGACGCTCGGTGCAGTGCGTCCGGTGCAACATAATGTGCGTCCGGTGACCCCGTTTTCTGTGGAAAACGGTTGGCCGACCTTTGGACTTGGTGGATAGTATTTATACTCCTCCACCTCGTCCATGAGATCTCTCTTGCCCATTTGAACATCTGAGAAACTTGTTGTGGAGCAAGAGTGTTGCAAAGAGCCTAGAGAGGATTGAGTTTTGAGTAAATTCTTGAGAGAATCCTTCTCTAGTGAGTTCCAAGAGTCAAGTGTGCATCCACCACTCTCTAGTGCCTTGTTTGGGTCAAGTGAGAGTTCTTTGCTTGTTACTCTTGGTGATCGCCATCACCTAGACGGTTCGGTGGTGATTGGAGGCACGAAGATCACCCGGAGTTCTTGTGGGTGACTCGTGTCAAGCTTGTGAGCGGTTTTGGGCGATTCACCGCGACGGAGTGTCGAAGAATCAGCCCGTAGAGAGCACTTGGTCCTTGCGCGGACCAAGGGGGAGCAAGACCCTTGCGCGGGTGCTCCAACGAGGACTAGTGGAGAGTGGCGACTCTCCGATACCTCGGCAAAACATTGCCGAGCACTTTCTTCCACTACTCCTTTACTTTCTAGCGTTTACTTTGTGCTTTTACATTCTTAGAATTGCCATGCTAGAATAGGATTGGAACTAGGTTGCAAAACTTTTATCCGGTAGCTCTCTAAGTCACACTAGGCACAAGGGGTTGAATTGGAGCTTATAGGTTGCTTAATTTTTTTAGAGAAGCCCAATTCACCCCCCCCCCCTCTTGGGCATCTTGATCCTTTCAATTGGTATCGGAGCCTAGTGCTCATTACTTAGGCTTCACCGCCTAGAGAAAGATGTCTAACGGGGATGGACCGCCACCCATGTTCGATGGGAATGACTTCCCGTATTGGAAAATACGGATGGAGTCATACCTTGAGGCATGCGATGTAAAGTGCCTAAAAGCCGCGACCGAAGGGTTTGCCCCTCCGGAAAGAGCCACCGCTCTTACTCCACAAGAGCAAGAAAACGAGAAGTGGAATGCAAAGGCCAAAAACCACATCTTTAGAGGTCTTTGCAAAGAGGTGTTCAACCGCGTTAGGAGCCACAAAACCGCCAATGAACTTTGGAAGGAACTTTGTGCACTCCATGAGGGAACAAAGAGTGAACACGAGGAACGCTATCACCTAGTGATGAACAAGCTTAATACATTTGAAATACTTCCTAAAGAAAATGCTAATGAGATGTATTCTCGCTTGAATGTCATTGTAGAGGAGCTAAATGGACTTGGGCTTACACAAATGAGCACGGCGGATGTAGCAAGGAAGATACTATGTGTGCTTCCCATTGAGAAATATGGGCACATAGTAACCGTGCTTCATCAAGGCGATCTTTCCACCGCTACACCAACCACCATATTGGGGAGGATCAATGCTCATGAGATGTACATGCATATGAACCCTCAAGATGGCTCCTCGTCGGCCAAGAAAGAAAAGAAGGACTTGGCTCTCAAAGCTTCTCACAAGGGCAAAGCCAAGAAGATTGAAGTTGAGTCATCAACTTCAAGTGATGATGATGCATCTATTGCCCTCTTGGTGAGAAGAACCACAAAGATGTTGAAGAAGCTCAACAAGAATGGAGTCAACTTTGATTCCAAGAAGAAGAACTTCTTCACAAGTAGCAAGAGGAAGCCCATCTCCGAGATGGATTGCTACAATTGTGGTGAGCTTGGTCATCTTGCTCATCAATGTCCAAAGCCCAAGAAGGACAAGTACAAGAAGAAGAACAAAGAGCAAGATGACTCAAGTGATGATGAGAAGAATGACAAGAAGCAATACAAGAAGAAAGGTGGCAAGAAGAAGGAGCACTATAAGAAGAAAAATGGCAAGGCTTATATTGTTGGTGATTGGCTCACCGACATTGAAAGCTCAAGTGGTGACTCATCCGGCAATGAAAGTGATGATGAGAAGGTTGCCGCCATTGCCATTGATGCTCCATCACCATCATCTTCACCACCATCTACATCCTCTACACACCTATGCCTTATGGCTAAGGGTGACCGGAAGGTACAAAGTGAGGATGAGAGTAGTGAGAGTGATAGTGAGTATGAATCACCTTCTTATGATGAACTTGTAAAATTGCTTAACAAATACACAAAAGTCATAAGAAAGACTAGAAGTGAAAATGAAAAGCTTGAACTTGAAAATGACACACTTCTAGCAAAGCTTAAGTCTAGTGATGAGCTTAGAGATCAAAATGAGATCATGACCACTAAGCTCAAGGAGCTCAAACTCTCTCTAAAAGAGCTCAAAGAAAAACATGATAAACTTGAGAGTGTTCATGATGAGCTTATCACTAGATATAGAGCAATGAAAGAAGAGCTAACAACTCTAAAAGCAAACTATGACAACCTTGAGATTGCTTATGAACTTGCAATTGATGAAACACATGTTGCTACTAACAATGTTGCTAAGCTTGATGTAGCCACATCTTGTGATGACTTACTTGTGGAGAGCACAAGCAAATGTGTTGATTGCAAGGGCAAGAAAGTGGTAGTGGCCGAGAGTTATGAGGACACTATCAATCTCAAGGATGAGATCGTCATGCTCAAGAAAGAGTTGCAAGAACAAGCCAAGCACAAGAAAATTGTGATTGAGTCACTTGATCAAGACAAGAAGCTTGCTTATGAGAACAAGTTGCTCAAGGAAGAAAATCAATATCTCAAGCTTGGTTTGATGTATGATAAGCAAGAAGAAGATGAGACATTCATCTTGGATGAGTTAGCTAGCAACAATGACCCAATCATCAAGAAGCTAACTCAAGAGAACAACAAGCTCAAGAAAGAGAAGGAACACCTAACCATGGGGTTAGCAAAGTTCACAAAGGGGAAGGACCTTCAAAGTGAGCTTTTTATGAACACCGTCATGAAGATGGACAAGAGTGGAATTGGCTACAAGGCTCATCAAACAAAGCTCATCAAGTCTCTAGCCACTCATGATCAAGCAAGCAAGCCAAAGCCAAAGAGATGTTTTGAGTGTGGTCAAGAAGGACACTTTGCTCATGAGTGTAAGGCACCACTACCACCCCCCTTGCCCAAGCATGCAAGACCATTTGCCTTCAATGCTCACTACATTGTAAGGAAAGACAAGAGTGGCAAGGTCAAGGTTAGCTTCATGGGGCCACCAAACAAGCAAAGGCCAAAGAAGATTTGGGTGCCAAAGCAACTAGTAGAGAAGGTCAAGGGCCCTAAGCAAATATGGGTCCCTAAATCTCAAGCTTGATCTCTTGTGTGTAGGTGAACTACAAGACCGGTGGATCACATTGGGTAATTGATAGTGGTTGCACTCAACATATGACCGGAGATCCCCGGATGTTCACCTCTCTTGATGAAGATGTTGACAACCAAGAGAAGATCACATTTGGTGACAACTCAAAAGGGAAAGTCAAGGGACTAGGAAAGGTTGCTATATCAAATGACAACTCCATCACCAATGTGCTCTATGTGCAATCTTTGAGTTTCAATTTGCTCTCGGTTGGACAATTATGTGACCTTGGATTTGAATGCCTATTCAAGAAGAAGGAAGTAATTGTGACCAAGGAAGATGATAATGAAGTGATTTTCAAAGGCTTCCGGCACAACAACTTATATGTAGTTGATTTCTCATCAAATGAAGTTGATGTCAAGACATGCTTATTCACCAAGACTTCACTTGGGTGGTTGTGGCATAGAAGGTTAGCACATGTTGGAATGGGCACACTCAAGAAGTTGATGAAGAAAGAATTGATTAGAGGCTTGAAGGATGTGACATTTGAGAAGGACAAGCTTTGTAGTGCATGTCAAGCGGGCAAACAAGTGGCAAACACTCATCCAACCAAAGCCTATCTCTCTACTTCAAGAGTGCTTGAGCTACTTCACATGGATTTGTTTGGACCAACCACATATGCTAGTCTTGGAGGCAACAAATATTGCTTGGTCATAGTTGATGATTTCTCCCGGTACACTTGGACATTCTTCTTGCAAGACAAGGCCGAAGTTGCATCAATATTCAAGAAGTTTGCAAAGAATGCCCAAAATCAATTTGATGTGAAGATCAAGAAAATTAGAAGTGACAATGGCAAAGAGTTTGACAATACCAACATTGAAGAGTATTGTGATGAAGTGGGAATCAAGCATGAGTTCTCCTCAACATACACACCACAACAAAATGGGGTTGTAGAAAGAAAGAACCGGACATTGATCACTTTGGCAAGAACAATGCTAGATGAGTACAACACTTCGGAGAAGATGTGGGCCGAGGCAATCAACACGGCATGCTATGCTTCAAACCGGCTCTTTCCACACAAGTTCCTAGAGAAGACACCATATGAGTTGCTCAATGGGAAGAAGCCCGATGTCTCATTCTTTAGAGTGTTTGGGTGCAAGTGCTACATCTACAAGAAGCGCCAACACTTGGGAAAGTTCCAAAGAAGATGTGACATTGGCTACTTGGTTGGCTATTCGTCAAAGTCCAAGGCATATAGGGTCTTTAACCATGCCACAAACATGGTTGAAGAAACATTTGATGTTGAATTTGATGAAACTAATGGCTCCCAAGGAGCAAGTGATAATCTTGATGATGTAGGTGGTGAACCATTGAGGGATGCCATGAAGAACATGCCGGTGGGAGACATCAAGCCTAAAGAAGATGATGACGATGTGCAAGTCATTGAGCCACCATCCACCTCACAAGGTCCACAAGATGAAGACAAGGATGTGAGAGATGCCCATGAAGACACTCAAGTCACTCATGAGCAAGCGGTGGCACAAGCACAAGATGTTGATGCTCCCCAACCAACCCCTCAAGTGGCACCAAGAAGAACATCACATCTCCTCCAAGATCACTCTCAAGATCTCATCATCGGGAGTCCATCACGTGGTGTAACTACTCGTTCTAGACATGCTTTATTTATTGAACATCACGCTTTTGTGTCTCTTGAAGATGAACCAAAGACTATAGAGGAAGCTCTTCGTGATGCGGATTGGATCATGGCCATGCAAGAGGAGTTGAACAACTTCTCTCGCAATCAAGTTTGGACACTTGAAGAGCGACCCAAAGATGCAAGAGTGATTGGAACAAAGTGGGTCTTCCGGAACAAGAAGGATGATCAAGGCAAGGTGGTGCGCAACAAGGCAAGACTTGTGGCAAAAGGCTTTTCACAAGTGGAGGGTCTTGACTTCGGTGAAACTTTTGCACCGGTGGCAAGACTTGAAGCAATCCGTATCCTACTTGCATATGCATCTAGTCATAATATCAAGTTATTTCAAATGGATGTGAAAAGTGCCTTTTTAAATGGTTATATTAATGAGCTTGTCTATGTTGAGCAACCCCCCGGTTTTGAAGACCCTAGGTACCCCAAGCATGTCTACCGGTTGTCCAAGGCACTCTATGGCCTCAAGCAAGCTCCTAGAGCTTGGTATGAGAGGCTTAGGGACTTCCTCATTGAGAAGGGCTTCAAGATTGGGAAAGTTGACACAACACTCTTCACCAAGAAAATGAATGGGGAAATCTTCATTTGCCAAGTTTATGTTGATGATATTATTTTTGGCTCTACTAATGAAGATTTTTGCAAGGAATTTGGTGATTTGATGTCCAAGGAGTTTGAGATGTCCATGATTGGCGAGCTATCCTTCTTCCTAGGATTTCAAGTCAAGCAAATGAAGGAAGGGGTCTTTATCTCTCAAGAGAAATACACTCAAGATCTTCTCAAGAGATTCAAGATGATGGATTGCAAGCCAATCAAGACTCCCATGGCATCAAATGGGCATCTCGACTTGGATGAGGGAGGTAACCCTATTGACAAGACTCTCTATCGCTCCATGATAGGAAGTCTACTCTACCTCACCGCATCTAGGCCCGATATAATGTTTAGTGTGTCTATGTGTGCTAGATATCAAGCAATGCCTATGGAATCTCACTTGATTGCGGTCAAGAGAATTCTTAGGTATCTAAAATACACACCTTGCCTAGGCTTGTGGTATCCCAAAGGTGCAAGATTCCAACTTGTAGGCTATTCCGATTCGGATTATGCCGGGTGCCGGATTGATAGAAAAAGCACATCCGGAGGGTGCCATTTCCTAGGTAGATCACTTGTCTCTTGGATGTCAAAGAAACAAAATAGTGTTGCTTTGTCAACGGCCGAGGCGGAATACATAGCCGCCGGTGCTTGTTGTGCACAAATACTCTATATGAAACAAACTTTGCTAGACTATGGAGTAGTACTAGACAAAGTACCTTTGTTGTGTGACAACGAAAGTGCGGTAAAACTTGCAAACAACCCGGTTCAACACACCCGCACAAAACATATTGACATCCGCCACCACTTCCTTAGGGATCACGTTGCTAAAGGTGACATATCCCTAGAGAATGTGGGAACGGAAAATCAATTGGCGGACATCTTCACAAAACCCCTAGATGAAGCTAGGTTTTGTAAGTTGAGAAATGAACTTAATGTGGTTGACATGTCCAACTTCACTAAAAGATAAAAGTTGTGTGTTGAATCTTGTAAATAACTTTTGCTTTGCATATCATGCATATCAAAACTAAAAATATAACTTGCATGTAGGGCTTGTCTAACATGGTTAAGATAACCCCTCTGTGAGTGTGAAAAAGCTTAACCTTGGATCAAACTTGACAAGCATTAGTTTGCCTTCAAGTATTGCATTACAACTCATATCATATGCATGCTTGTTTATTGACCGTTTCTTTTCGGTTATTCGTTGAGCATCCGCTGTGTTCGTCCATAGATAGGGGGAGCATTCCAAGCTCATTATGATTCCAACCCCTAGCTTTATGGCCATACGATGCTCCTTGATGCTTTCTCGAACTATTTTCATAAAAATCTACTAAGCCTATGGCTAATTATTTGTGAAAACTTGAGGGTTTGAGAGATGTCACTCATACCAGTTCCATTTGATGTTTATTTGTGTGCTTTTGAAGATGGAACTTGGTTGGGTCAAAGTCGGACGTGGTGCTTAGTTGAAAAAGTGCTCAGAGGAGCACCGGACGATGCACCGGACGCTGCCTCTGAGCGTCCGGTGCGGTGAAGTGCGCCAGACTGCACTCAACGGACGCAGGAACAGTATCCCTGTTGCGTCCGGTGCGGTGCGTCCGGTGCTCACCAGGCGTCACCTGAAGCACCGGACGCTAAAGCCAGCGTCCGGTGCCCATCGTCCGGTGCAAAACCAATTTGCAAACCTCTCTGCGCATGAGTCCGGTGGACACCGGACGCGTCCGGTGCAACATAAAGAGCGTCCGGTGACCCCGCGGCGGGCGCTTATAACCCGCGCCCAGGGGCCCTCGGGGATGGTTTTCTCTTTCGTTCCCGCGACTCCAGCCATCTTGTCCGTGCCCTAAGTCACCGCCGCCGTCGCCCCCTTGCTCTCCGGCGACATTGGTTTCTCCCTCGCGCCAGATCTGTCTCCAAGTCATCCTCTCTGCCTTCTCTTCGCGCAGATCTTCAAATCTCGCAGAGGTTAGGGTTTGGGTGAGTTTCAAATCCCCTGCTTTCAAGGTGCTTGATCTTATGTGTCTAAGGCAATTGATTTAGGTTTTGATTCCGATTTCGATTGTCTCCGCGTTGCAGCACCTTAAGGAGAAGTTTCGTGTTCTCCGGTGGTTGTCGATCGAGAGATTTCCTCTGGAACGTGTCCCGTCTTGGATCGTAAGCCTTTTGTGCCCTGTATCTTATCTATTCTTGCAATCCATAGGCTTATATCATCTCTAGTCGATACGATTGCTTATATAGACCTTATCTTGTCAATTCTCTGCAGTACATTGTTCTCCATTGCCAGTCAGTTGCTTGTCGGACACTTGATTTGCTATGGCTCATACCAAGAACGTCAGTGGACCGACAGCCGGCTCAGGAGGTTCCCCAGGAGGCGATGGTGGAGGTGATCCACCTCGTCGTTTCTCAGCGGCAGAGAAAGGCAAGGGAAAGAAGCTGGCCACCAAGAAGCGCAAGGCCAGTGACAGAGATGCAGAGGTCGCAGAGGCAGTTGCAGCAGCAGCTGAGGCAGCCGAGAGGGGTGGTCGTTCTGGTTCTTTGAGGATTGGGGATGATCTTACACCGCGTCAGAGGCGTGCAGTGCTTGAGGCAGAGGCTTTCCATGGATCCCCTCCAGGCACCGTGACGATTGGTGGACAGAGGGTCAGGCTCGTGGTTAGGGATCCGGCTCAGGAGGGTCCAGACACTGAGACAGAGACCCAGGCAGAGGGTCCAGCAGAGGGGCAGGAGCAGGAGCAGCCACTCAGGAGGTCGACTCGTGCACGTACCCAGGCCGTTCCTCGGACCGGCGCGCCGGGTCAGTCCACTTCCTCAGCTCATGCTACACCAGCGAGAGGCACTCCAGCTTCACGCCCGAGGCCAGTCAGGATCCACAGGGATCTCTCTCTTGTGTCAGCCAGAGAGATCCAGCAGCTGAGGTTTGTTCCATTTCCCACCTAGTTTCCAGCTGCCAGGGATCCTAGAGCCGGTGCCAGGTTCTACACAGTCATCCAGGAGGACATCTACGAGGCACTGGTTCGCTCTCAGGCTCAGTTTAGGGAGCACAGAGTGATCGACCTGGAGATACTGGGGAACGTGGTTGGAGCTGATATTCGTCAGTATTTCACTTACCTCCACGGACTCCCAGAGCTGCTAGCGCTCCCCGGTACTTATTGTGAGCAGTGGGTCAGAGAGTTCTATGCGTCAGTGTGGATTTCTCCAGATCATACCTATATCCACTACGCACTGGCGGGGACAGACTACAGAGTGACAGCTCAGAGGGCTAGAGAGGTGCTTGGACTGCGAGCCTCTCCCACCAGGATTCACCAGCTGTGCTACGGGAACGTGGATCCTCCTCGTCATCCTCACGGTGGTGAGATACCACCGGTTGACTTCGTGGCTCCATGCTTCCGTGCACCCTTTGGTGAGGGCTCCAGCAGGACAGTGGCAGACTTGACTCGCCCAGCCAGGATCCTCGACTTTGTGTTGAGGAAGACTCTTCTGCCCAGGACAGGCTACAGAGATGGATTCACTCGTATGCAGCGGTGGCTCGTCGCTCACCTTATCTCCCAGACGCAGTTTGATTTGTGGGATTTGATCGTCTCCGAGATTGAGGACACCATTTCAGAGAGCTTCAGGGGCCGGCGTCAGTTGCCCTACGCACATTGGATGATCTTGCTTATTCTTCGTGCTAGGCCACTGCCCCTGCCACCTCACTTGCAGAGGGAGTTGACAGAGTCAGACACCATCTTCCCCCACTACGACCCCCGGCAGATGTTGAGAGCGCACCACGACCTTCGCGGTGCACCTCCTCCTCGTGCTCCACGTGGACCGGTGCCCCCACCTTCTCCTAGGGGCACCCGCAGTACAACAGCTGTTGCAGAGACAGAGGAGCAACAGGATATAGCTATTGGGGCGTTTGTAGATGCAGAGGCAGAGGGCGAGTTCGACTTCGCCTCAGACAGTTCAGATGACGACTATCAGCGGCCACTGACAGATCTCCCTCCCAGAGCACATGACCACGAGGCAGACGGTTCTTCGAGTGCTTCAGACCCCGCCCTGCTTGCTATTCTAGAGGGGATGAGGGTAGATCAGCGCCGTGCAGCTGAGGAGCAGGCGAGGCGCGACAGGGATCAGGCTGCCATCAATGCAGCCATGCAGGCCAGGCAGGATGAGCTCCAGCGTCAGCTTCTCACCTTTCAGGAGCAGCAGCTTGCCTTCCAGGCCCAGCAGACAGCGATGATGGCCGCCCTCATGGCCGCCTCCGGGATTCAGCTACCACAGATACAGCTCCCAGGCACGTCGTCCGTCAGGCCCCCTACTCCTGCACCTCAGACTCAGAGCCCGTCCCAACAGCCGCTCCAGCTACCAGCTCAGAGTCAGCCGTTTACGACGCCACAGCACCAGGTCTCTCAGGGTGCTATCTCTTCAGGCTTTGAGCAGGTACCGCAATTTACCCCTCTCCGCTCAGGCTTCACACCTCAGTCAGCTTCAGCGTCACAGCTTGTGTGGGACTCGCAGACAGATCCGCACCTCAGCTTCACCTACAGTGCTCTGACTGGTGACCCTACGCCTCCTCCTCTGCAGGCTCCTGCAGTCTTTACGGCGCCAGTTACCACTACAGAGCTTCTGTCGTCGTCAGTAGCGTCGTCCGAGCAGCTTGCACCGTCTACTACCGTTCCAGAGACGACAGCTATAGCGACCGAGTCCGTGCCAGCTTCGTCCGCCGGACTTGAGCAGCCCGCACAGCCTGTGACAGCGCCAGAGCAGACCCAGACCGCTTCCCCAGCACCTGCAGCTTCAGAGGGTCATTCCACCTCCTCTGCCTCGACGGCCGACACCTCAGATGATGCCGCTTGCTTTGTGGCCGCGCCGAGGGACTCTTCTGCTCCGCCTCCTCCGCCGACTTCTTAGGTTTTTGGCGCTTGATGCCAAAGGGGGAGAGAGTGCGTATGAGAGAGTTAGGGAGAGATAGAGTTAGGGGGAGCTAGAGAGGGAGTTTATTCTTTTGAGATACTCTATATGTGCTACTTCATCATGCATCATGTTTATCTTTATGCATTGCACTTGTGTGAGTTACTCTGGTTATGAGACATGATTTGTGCTTAATGTGATATCTTAATTAATGTCATGTGTTTTGGCTCATATTATCTTTGCTTCCGCGTTTCTACTCCGTGTACTTATGAGCCTTATGTTTATATCCTGTCGTATACCACTCACATATTTGGATGCAGGGTATTGGACTTGGTTGATATAAGCATTACTAATCCTTTTATTCTTATTGTATTATGCTTATTGAAACCAAGTCACTTTGTAAACCTCAACTCTTTTCATACTCGAGGTTGTCATCAATCACCAAAAAGGGGGAGATTGAAAGAGCATCTAGGCCCCTAGTGATTTCGGTGATTAATGACATTATTGATTACTATGACTAACGTGTGTTTTGCAGAGGCAAAATCATAGGTAAGGTCATGGTATATAGGTACTCGATGGACAGGGACGTACATGCCTACTTAATAGTGGAAATCGTTTCGGTTTTCAAAGAAGGGATGGACATCGTCAAGACTAGACTAGGTCTAAGTGCCATATGGTGAAGAAGAGCACTTAGAGTAGTTTAGGACTTGGTTTTCCTTTGACCGTACTATTAAGAGGGGCTTTGATCTAGTAGCTTGACTTAGGCAAGGCTTTAGGTTTAGGTGTGGTGCACACTTGGTAAACCTAGCACTAGGCAACTCAGAGATAGTTCTTAGATCGAGAGGAACAAACTTCGTGTTGGAACGATCGCGTTTCGACGAAGTTTGGGTGCCCAAAGGGGCACCGGACGCTGCACCGGACGCTCTGTGAGTGCGTCCGGTGAGGTCCTTAGCCGTTAGAACAGTGCCGTGCTTAGGGTTAGGCACCGGACGCTGGCACCGGACGCACCGGGCAGCGTCCGGTCCCTTACCCAGGGAGCTTGCAACGTTCCCCTAAGCACCGGACGCTAGCACCGGACGCACCGAGTAGCGTCCGGTCCCATGCGCAGGGAGAATGTAAAGTTTCCCCGAGCACCGGACGGTGCACCGGACGCTGCGAGTTTGCGTCCGGTGACCTGTCAGAGAAAGCGCAGGTAGCCGTTATGTCACACCGGATGCTCGGTGCAGTGCGTCCGGTGCAACATAATGTGCGTCCGGTGACCCCGTTTTCTGTGGAAAACGGTTGGCCGACCTTTGGACTTGGTGGATAGTATTTATACTCCTCCACCTCGTCCATGAGATCTCTCTTGCCCATTTGAACATCTGAGAAACTTGTTGTGGAGCAAGAGTGTTGCAAAGAGCCTAGAGAGGATTGAGTTTTGAGTAAATTCTTGAGAGAATCCTTCTCTAGTGAGTTCCAAGAGTCAAGTGTGCATCCACCACTCTCTAGTGCCTTGTTTGGGTCAAGTGAGAGTTCTTTGCTTGTTACTCTTGGTGATCGCCATCACCTAGACGGTTCGGTGGTGATTGGAGGCACGAAGATCACCCGGAGTTCTTGTGGGTGGCTCGTGTCAAGCTTGTGAGCGGTTTTGGGCGATTCACCGCGACGGAGTGTCGAAGAATCAGCCCGTAGAGAGCACTTGGTCCTTGCGCGGACCAAGGGGGAGCAAGACCCTTGCGCGGGTGCTCCAACGAGGACTAGTGGAGAGTGGCGACTCTCCGATACCTCGGCAAAACATTGCCGAGCACTTTCTTCCACTACTCCTTTACTTTCTAGCATTTACTTTGTGCTTTTACATTCTTAGAATTGCCATGCTAGAATAGGATTGGAACTAGGTTGCAAAACTTTTATCCGGTAGCTCTCTAAGTCACACTAGGCACAAGGGGTTGAATTGGAGCTTATAGGTTGCTTAATTTTTTTAGAGAAGCCCAATTCACCCCCCCTCTTGGGCATCTTGATCCTTTCACTAACAACCTCAACATCATCACTTCCAAAGATGCACTTGAAACCAAGGTCACAAAGTTGTGCAATAGACAAGAGATTGAAATCAAGGCTTTCAACTAGCAACACATTTGATATGCTCATGTCATTTGAGATAGCAATTTTACCAAGCCCCTTGACCTTGCCTTTCTTGTTGTTACCAAAGGTAATTGAATCAAAGCCACCATTTTGACTAGTATCAATTGATTTGAACATACAAGACTCCCCGGTCATATGTTGAGTGCACCCACTATCAAGCACCCAATGCCTTCCTCCGGCTTTGTAATTGACCTACAAGACAAGATCAATTCTTTTTAGGTACCCAAACTTGATTGGGTCCTCCAAGGTTAGCAACTAAGCTCTTTGGTACCCAAATGGCTTTCTTCTTTGAGCCCATCCATGGTGCACCAATGAACTTAGCATGAACACCATTTGTATCCTTGATAAGCACATAGAAAGAATTTAGCTTAATTGAGGATACATGAGCTTTGGGTTTCTTGTTCATGCATTGTTGCTCTAGGTGACCAACTTGCTTGCAAGCTTTGCAATATCGGCCATTGTTCTTCACAAAACTAGTCTTGTGAGGAGCAAAAGCGGCTTTGCCTTTCTTGGGGTTATAGCCCAATCCCTCTTTGTAGAGAGAAGCTCTTTGGCTACCCAAGCACATAAGCAAGCGGTCCTCACCACCATAAGCCTTGGCTAAGGTGTGATTGAGCTCTTTCACCTCCTTCTTGAGAATTTCATTCTCAACTTTAAGTGTGGTCTCACATGTGAAACCATCACCACTCGATGAGGATGATGTAGATGAGCTACATGAAGGGTTAGTAGAAGCAACAACAATAGGGTTGCTTAAGATATCACATGTTATGCCTATGTTGCAAGTTTTAGCTTTTTCAATTTTAGTTGGCTCATTTTTACATTCGTTAACTAGAGAGGAATGAGCTTCTTCAAGCTTAGTGTGAGCTTTTTGAAGCTTCTTATGGTCTTCCTTTAGACTCTCATAAGATGCTCTAAGCTCATCAAGTTCTTGCTCAAGGGTTTTCTTATCCTTAAGCAAGGCCTTGCACTCCTTTCTAGTTTCTTTATAGTGATGAGTGCAATCTTCTAGCATAGTGATTAGTTCATCTTTAGCTGGTTCATCATCATCACTATCACTATCACTAGCACTATCATGGTCACTCTCATCATCGGATGATACCTTAGTGGCCTTAGCCATGAAGCATGATGGAGTGTCGAAGATGGAGCTCTTTTCTTGAATTGCAATGCTAGCATGCGCCTTCTTCTTGGTGCTCTCATCATCACTTGAGGAGTCATCACTATCCCAAGTTGCAACATGGGCATCACCCTTCTTCTTGTTTGAGCCTTCCTTCTTTTCTTGCTTCTTCTTTTGCTTCTTTCTTTCCTTCTTGATAGCATCTTCATCATCACTATCATAAGGACACTTGGCGATGAGATGATCCTTGCTATGGCATCTAAAGCACCTCATGGAGTGGTCATTCTTCTTGGAGGGGCTCTTCTTCCTTCTTGCCCGATAGCCCTTCTTCTTCATAAACTTGCCAAATCTCTTGACAAGAAGAGCCATCTCCTCATCTTCATCACTATCACAAGAGCTTGCTTCTTCTTCACTTGATGATTCTTGCTTGGCTTTGCCCTTGGATGTGGAGGCCTTGAATGCCACACTTTTCTTCTTCTCATCATCTTTCTTCTCACCATCCTTCTTCTTCTTCTTGATCAACTCATCCTTCTCATCATCTTCTCTATAAGCATCATCGGTCATCACTTCTTAGAAGACTTGTTGGGGAGTTGATTCACTAAGTGTTGTCTTGACTAGCACGGTGATCAATGTGTCAAATCTCTTGGGCAAGCTTCTCAAGAACTTCATAGAGAATTGACTATCCTTCACTTCTTCCCCGAGTGCCTTGAGCTCATTCACAATGACTTGCAACCGGTGAAACATCTCAGGCACACTTTCATCTTCTTGCATCTTGAAGCTTGAGAACTTTTCTTGGAGGATGTAGGCTTTGGCGGTCTTGGTACCTTTGGTGCCTTCAAATGTTTCTTCTAATTTTGCCCATGCATCATGAGCAACCTCAATGTTCTTGATTTGCTCAAAGGTCTTGTCATCAAGAGCTTCATGAAGAGCACTAATTGCGATGTCATTGCATTGAAGCTTCTTTTCTTCAACCGGTGTTGGTGCATTCTCATTTGCAACCTCAAACTTTGTTTCGGTCACCTTCCAAACTTCTCTATTGATTGACTTGAGATGGGCGGTCATCTTGACCTTCCAATAAGCATAATTTGTGCCATCAAAGTAAGGTGCCTTCTTAGTGTTGTTGATATGCAAACTAAGAGCCATTTCTTCACCGTAGGTTGTTAAGCCTCAAATAAACGGTGCCTCGGCTCTGATACCACTTGAAAGGTCCAAATGGCTAGAGGGGGGTGAATAGCCTATTTAAAAATTCTACAAACTTTACTAAGCAAGTGAGTTAGTAAAACAAATAGCGAAGCAATTCTAGCACTAGCTTAACTAAGGTATGCAAGCCACCTATACAAACTAGTATAAGGCTAAACACTAAAGCACAACAACAAGAGAACTAAGCTAAACAAGCTACACAACTAGTAAGGTAAGCAAGTATGTAAAGAGAGGAGAGTGATAGTTATACCGACGTTGTAGAGATGAGATATATCCAACCAATCACTCACAATCACAAGAGAATCCTCGGCAAGAAATGACACAAGATTTTTTACCGAGGTTCACTTGCTTCCCGGCAAGCTACTCCTCGTTGTGGCGATTCACCCACTTGATGGATCACGAGCTAATTGGCAATCCAAAGCCAAACCCTCAGCGGGTGTCGCACATCCACTCACAAGATGGGGATCCTCCAAGCCACGAGCAATCCACTAGAGTAGCCAATTGCGATCTCCCGCGGGGAAGGCTCAAGAACCCCTCACAAGTCACTTGGTGAGGCTCGAAACAATCTCCAATCACGAGCTCAACACCACCGCTGCTCCAAGCCGTCTAGGGCGTCGGGAAACACCCAAGAGTAACAAGAAATCCGCAGCAAACTCAAGAATCAAGTGCCACTAAATGCAACTATCAAAGCAATGCACTTGAATCTCACTCAATCTCACTAGAAAGAGCAATCAAGCAAGGAGATGAGTGGAGGGAGTGTTGTCTAGCTCAATTTATGTTTCAAGTATTCAAATGTGCAAGAGATAACCCCCCAAAGCCGGCCACCAACTATTTATAAGCCCCTCAAAGAAACTAGCCGTTGGCCACTTTCATTGGGCTGAAATCGGGGGCACCGGACGGTACTAAGTGGTCACCGGACGCTCGACCCCCAGCGTCCGGTGCACTGGAGTTGGCCACGTGTCGAACTTGAATCTCGCGCGTCAGTTTCTAACGGCTACCTGCAACACACCGGACGCTCTGCAAGTCCACACCGGACGGTCCGGTGCTCACCAGACTCGTGCGCAGAGAGGGTTGCAAAAACCCCTCACACCGGACGCTAACCACCGGACGCTCTCAGAGTGCGTCCGGTGCTTAACCCAAGCAGGGTCAAGCACACCGGACGCTGAGGCCAGCGTCCGGTGCCTCCGCACTCAGCGTCCGGTGAGTGTTTCTCAGAGAGAAAACACTCCCGCGACTTCACCAAATTTCCCACCGGCGCAATAGAAAATATACACTTATTTTTCTCAAAAGCGCCGAATCCCGCCTCGCAAGCTCGGCGGGAGGGAGAGAGGAACCCACACCCCTCTCAACCCTAGGAAAACCACCTCCTTTGTAAATGTGCTAACACCAACAAGTGTCCACCACCAAAGTGCACGAGTGTTAGCTTTTCACAAACATTTTCACCAAAGGAGTTAAGTTAGCACTTTACTAGATCCTAATGCATATGCTCAAGATGTAGACCTAGTAGCACTTGATTCGAGAGATGACCGTGATTTCCCCTCTTGATAGTCGGCTATTTATCCTAAACCCGGTCAATCACTTCTCTACTCATCTTAGACCGGCAAAAGTAAAACCCTATGTTTATACCTTTGCCTTGATAACTTTGCTCCTTGTTTATCACCATGATCTTCACTTTATGCTTCATCCCTTTGTGATCATGTGGCCACCTTTCCATGCCACCATGCACCTTCATCACATGTGTTGCTATGCCTAACTCAAATCACTTAAACAAAAAGCATTAGCAACTTGGTGTCATTAATTACCAAAACCAAACTTGGGCTTTCCCGTGTGTTTGGTTGGAGAGCGGAGTGAGCCGGGTCGGAGCGAACCTGTTCCCGTGGCTGTTTGGTTGGAGGATGGGAGGGTTGGGTTGGCTTCAGAGTGGAATATTCCTCTCAGATGCGGATTAGACTCGTCCGTCAAAATCTAGGGAACGGAGCCGCTCCAGCCGGGTTGATGTTCACCAAACACTGAATCCCTTCAACCAAACACTGAACAGAGCCGCTCCGTCCCTAGTCCTTCAACCAAACACTGAAATGGGTTGGGTCTGTCCCCAAAATCGAAGTGCAACCAAATGGCTCCGTCCTCAAAAACTGGGTTGGATCCAACCCAACCCACCCAACCCCCAACCCACCCAACCCCCAAACACAGTTAGTAGCCATATAAAATTTTGATGTGCTTAGATATCTGGATGTTACAAGATCAGTGAATGATTGTTCTTTTTACTCTGAGAGGCAAAATAAGATACCTTCAAGGATTATGTTTAACCTCACGAAGTTCAATCATACTTCCCATTAAAATATTATTACAAGGGTAGCACATCCGCACATCACACTATTCAAATTAATTGTCGAGAAGGCGAGACATGTATCATGTACATATATATGCACGCGGCCCCAATTTGGTCAAGGCATCTCCGGCAGTTGCGGAATTTAAATGATGGCACACCAAAGCCAGCTTGTACATCTATAGAACCTTTCGTCAAATCGGACAAGCTTTGTGCTGTTGCATTACATGCCCTGTGCTTCCGATTGTATGGTAATGGTAAGTAAAAATGAAACTGTGAACACCATTGAACTTATGTTAAGTACATTGGGTAAATGGAAAACTAAAAGCCACAGCACCCACGCATAAGATCCCATGGGGGAGTGCACCAGTTATCACCAATCAGCTGAGCTTCATTGAAGCAATGCTGTTCGCAAGTGCCATTGCTTCCTTGAGCTGAGAAGCGTCACTTCCCTGCAGTAAAGGAATCGCAGAATTGATTTAGGCATTTATTACTTGATGACTTGCACCCAAGACCATAGAATGTTCTAGAACTGGATTGCTCACTCACCTGGCCCTGGGCGATGCCGTTCTTGCCGCCACCCCCTCTTCCCTTGAGTGGTGCAATTGAAGGTGTTAGCCAGTCCAACACCTTGAAGCCGTTAGGAGCATTGGGAGGCACACCAGCATAGATAACAGCTTTGTTTGATGCCTCATCAGTGCTGAATAACATTATAGGCAAACCCTGGGCCAAGACATATCCAAAAGTTCACCAGGATATCTGAAGACTTGAGATGGGATAAAATAGTTCTACTACAACATGCCATGTACTCCCTCCATAGAAAATTGTAAGTCATTCCAAGAATCTTAGAGAGTCAAAGCATCTCAAGTTTGACCAAATTTATATGGTAGGATAATAACATTTATTGATATCAACTAAGTATCATTAGGTTCTTCATTGATTATATTTTCATAGTATACCTATTTGATGCCACAAAACTTTGTAATTTTTCTATAATTTTGGTCAAACTTGAGATGCTGACTCTCCAAGATTTTTGGAATGACTTATAATTTGGGATGGAGGGAGCATAGTATAGCAATTTACTGACTAACATTATTTTAAAAATAAAGCGAAAATGAACAATGTAAGTACCTTCTTGTCCATGACTTTGATAACCGCCTCCCGGACAGCCGTGGTATCAAGACCCACGTCGACATGAGTAACACAAAACAGCTTATTTCCTGAAAGAGCAGCTTCTGCGGCGTCCATTGCAGACTTCACAGCCTTTTGTATATTTTGCTCACCCATTTTCTTCTTTGCCTTCCTAAGTTCATCCTGAGATGTGCAACAGTTATAATTGTAAACTATTATTCCATCCATTCTAAATTGTAGGTCGTTTTGGCTAGATACATAGCTTTTTACAGTTTGGAACAGAGGGAGTAAATTACTAGGTGGTAACTTTTTATTAAAAAGAGAACATAATGTCGTGTGATTCTTCTTTGTTAAACATGAGCACATATATGAAATTCAAAATAGAAACATTTACACACCTCTAACTTTGAAACCTTGCCTCTCAAATCAGCTTTTTTTGCAGCAGGGATAGCAGCTGCGTCCAGCCCACTCTTGATGGAAGCAATTTTCTGACAAAGGGAGATTGATATTCGAGGGTAATCTTAGAAATGATATATATCAGCATAAAAGACAGAGAAGTCTTCAATTCCACAGGAGTAATGTACAGATGCAGTCCTTCAACCTGCCCAATGGTGTCGACTAGATCTACGATAAACACTTCTAAATGCAAATGTGGTTCGACAATTCTATATACTACCACTCATGCATTACAGTCATTCTACAATTTGCATCAAACCGTATATCTATATATACCTCCCATTAAGGAGCGGAAGTATCTTCCGTCTCTTACTTTCTCCAAACCATCTCTCTCTCCTCTTCCATCAGTCAGTCATCCCTCACATCTCTTTGAACAAGAGTGCCATGTTACCTATATCTACATCTATACATAATATTAAAGTGCAAAAAGTTCTTTCTTCCATCTCGCTTTCTCCTCTGCCATCCATCCATCCCTCAGTAAGTCATCCATCACTCTCGCCTCTCTCTCTTTAAGTTTGGAGCTGCAAAACCTTTGTCAGCGCTGCACTACTCTTGTTATGGCCTGGCTGATGGAGCCTGTTCGTGGTACGCCCTCCACCATTCTTAAACTCACAACAGGTGCGCACAGTATCCACATATTTAAGTTGAGTCAATCTCCTATCAATTTTCTATATGGGATTAATACATTATAGCACTAACATTATTTAAGGCCAAGGAATCTACTTCCTCCGTCCCAAAAAGAATGGTTGAAGTGCCAAAAGTTGGACCAAATATATATAGATAAAAATATTAATGTTTCTAATGCCGAAAATATTTCAAGACAAATCTGATGAAACTTGATTGATATCATAAATATTGATGCTTTTTTATATATAGTTATTAGTCAAAGTTAAGATACTTTAACTTGGTACTGTGCTATAATTGCCAAGGTTCGGCTAGGCGGCGACTAGGCGGCGATTAGGCGCGATTAGGCGCTAGGCGAAGCCCGTCGCCTCGACTATGACCATAGTCGCGCTTCCAGGCGCTAGGCGGCGCGTAGTCGGCGCTGGGCGGCGCGGAGGCGCGCTAGGCGGCGCGGAGTCGGCGCGTAGGCGGGCGCGAGCGCGAGTGCGGCCAAATCGGAGAGGCGAGCGCGAGCGCGCCAAATCTCCCGCGCCAAATCGGCGAGCGCGGCCAAATCCCGCGCGTCCAGGCGCGCGCGCGCGGCCACGAAACGGAGGCGCGGGAGAATAGAAGGGAGCGCGGCGACCTCCCTGCTCCTCCAATCTCTTCCCCTGCTCCTCCATTCTCTTCCCCTGCTCTGCTGCTCATCCCCGAGGCGCCCCCCGCTGGTCCTGCCCCTCCTCCCGCCGGTCCTGCTCGTCCCCTGCTCCTCCAAGTTCGTCCCCTGCCGCCGCTGCCCTGCTCGTCCTCGACTGGAAGTCTGGAACACCTCCCCGCCGGCCACCACAAGTCCCCAAGGTGAGCTCCCTTCCCTCCCAGCTCCTCCCCTGCTGATCTCCCCTCTTCGCTCTTTGCCTTGCTGTTTGTTCAGTAGCATGCACATTAGCTGCTGCTCTTCTCAGCTGTTTCATTTGTTATTGTTAGTGTGTAATAGACTAATAGGGTGTGCTATGTGCATGCTGCTGCAATCGGTAGGATGTCGACAGAACATCCTGAACCAGCAGTGGCAAATAATCTCCTCAAAAGGAACTCAGATGATGTTGGATGGGAATATGGTGTTCTTGTTGATGCTAGCAACAAGGACAAGGTGAAGTGCAAGCTCTGTGACAAGGAGATGAGAGGAGGGATTTATAGGCTGAAGGAGCATTTGGCTCATGAAGGAAAGAATGTGAAGAAATGCCCAGCAAGAACTCCACAGGCTATGGAGGCTAAAGAGAAGTGCAAGAAGGCACTAGCTGATGCAAAAAGAAAGAGGGAGGAGAAGACTGTTCGTGAGCTAGAAATTAGAGAGGAAGTTCATGTCTCTAGGGTTGGAACAGATTCTGATGAAGTCACCTGTGTTGGAAGTTCAGAGCCCCACAAATTAGGACCCATCGACAAATGGACACGTGTTATTGATCCTAAAGCAAAAGCAGCTGATTCTTTCAAGCAACAACAGCTGAACAAGGATCTTTGGAATGAAAGAACCAATGAGGTGCACAAGTACATTGCAAAATGGGCCTATACACATGGTAAATTGCTAGTATACTATGCTGTTTTTACATTTCAAAGTTCATTAGATGTTTTTTCCTGTACAGAACACTAATTATGCTTCTTTTCAATGTTGTGTTGGCAGCTATTGCTTTCAATGCACTTGATAATGATGAGTTCAAGCAAATGTGTGAAGCAATTGGACAGTTTGGTCCAGGTTATGTACCTCCAACTCAGAATGCACTGCGAGGGAAGTTGCTGGAAGACGAATATGAAAGAACAAAGAGTTTGCTGCAGGAGCGTGAAGCCGAGAAGATGAAAAATGGTTGCTCTATTATGACTGATGCTTGGTCAGATAGGAAGAGGAGAAGCATAATGAATGTGTGCACCAATTGTGCTGAGGGAACCTCCTTCATCAGCTCTAAGGAGATGTCAGATGTCTCACATACCAGTGAGCTCATCTTTGAACTTGTGGACAAAGCAATTGAAGAGATTGGTCCAAACAATGTGGTGCAAGTAGTGACTGACAATGCCTCTAACAACATGGGAGCAAAGAGGCTATTGGAAGAGAAGAGACCACACATATTTTGGACATCTTGTGCAGCTCACACAATCAACCTTATGCTGCAAGGAATTGGCAACATGCCTCGGTTCAAGAAAGTGGTTGACCAAGCAAAGTCATTTACCATATTTGCCTATGGCCACACAAGGACATTGGAGTGCTTGAGATGCTTCACAGAGGGGAAAGAGGTAGTGAGGCCAGGAGTGACTAGGTTTGCTTCAAACTTTCTCACTTTGGCTAGCATGCAAGAGAAGAAGGACCAGTTAAGGAAGATGGTGGTTCATAGTAAGTGGGACACATTGAAGGATGTGAAATCAAAGAAAGGAAAAGAGGCAACAGCAACTATATTGAGTCCAAGCTTTTGGAGGGATGTGAAGCTAACATTGGCTGTTTTTGAGCCATTGGTCAAAGTCCTCCGTTTGGTTGATGGTGAAGTGAGACCATCCATGGGTTTCGTTTATGGAGAACTACTAAAGGCAAAGAAACAGATCAAAGATGCCTTTGGAACTGTTGAGGCTCGGTTCAAGGATGTAATTGCTGTTGTTGACAAGAAGATGAATGGAAGACTTGATTCTCCATTGCATTTGACAGCCTATTTGTTGAATCCTCACTATAGCTATAGTGACCCATCAATATTTGATCAGCCCAAAATATCAGAAGGGTTCATAGCTTGTGTTGAGAAATTTTATTACCATGATGAGGATATGCAGCATCAGGCTGCCAACATTGAACTAAAGAAGTTTCAGAATAGAGAAGGACCCTTTAGCAAAAAGCTTGCTAGGACTTTTGAAAATTTTGATTACAACCCAGGTAGAGGTACTTCCTGTTCCTGATTCCTAAACAACATGGCTGAAGGTTGTTTGCTGCTGTTTTCTAAACTAATAGAGGTGTCCTTTTCTTATTTCAGCATCATGGTGGAGATTGTATGGATATGAAACACCAGCTTTACAGAAGATGGCGACAAGGATCCTATCTTTGACATCAAGCTCTTCTGGTTGTGAAAGAAATTGGAGTGGGTTTGAAGCGGTTAGTACCTATCTATTATGAACATTTCATTTTCAGCATTGTTACAATTAAATTGTAGAAGTAGAACTAAGAATCCTCTTTTTCAATTGTAGATACACACTAAGAAGAGGAATAGGCTTACTACAGCCCGCCTCAACAAGCTGGTGTATATCCAATTCAACTCCAAGCTGCTTAGTAAGAGAGAAAAGATCAAGTCAAAGAAAATCATTGATGTTCTTTTATCTAGTGATACATGTGAAGCTCAAGGTTTTCTCCAAGAAGGTGGGGATGATTGTGCATTGGTTGAATTTAGAGATGGGGAGGAAGATGAGATGGAAGGTACAGGGATACCTTGGTCTGTCATTGGAGAGGCAGTGGGAGCAGATGAACAGCTTGAGAGGCGTAGAAGTGCAAGAGTGAGGGAGCTCTATGAAGGAGAAGAATTTGAGTCTGAAGAAGAAGAGTATGAAGATGAGAATAGGGACTACAGTGAAGAAGAAATATGATATGGACTGCAGCTGTGTCACCTTGTTTATGTGTCTGTGTGCCTTCTTTTATTATTTGTGAGACCTGAACTAAGAACTATGTGTTTGTGCTGTGCTTTATTTATAAATTGTGTTGTGCACTTCTATTATTGTCCTATCCACTTGTATTGTAATCACCAGCTGGAGGTATGGTGTGCTCATGGATGGGAGGCTGCTGAAATCATCCAGATAAGTCACAATTTAGTGTCCTATACTCCTATCTAGCTGTCTATTGAGTATTGAGTTATTGACTAATACTAGCTGTAAAAATGTGTTGCAGTTGCAGCCATGCAGGAGCTAGGAACAGGCAGGACTAGGACTCAGGTATGTCTACTACTCTACTGGCACAAATACTAAGTCTGTGACTCATATATAGTAGTTATATACATATATATATATAGACATATAGTCAATAGTCATATATATAATATATATATAATTTATGGCTATATTGCCAAAACGCCTAGGAAAACGCCTAGGAGCGCCTAGGACCGAGTACTCCCGACTAGGCGCTAGGCAATGGGTCAGCGCCCCGACTACGCCTAGCGCCCTCCAACTGAATCCCTAAAAAATGATAGAAGCTTGATACCTTTTCCAACAAAGCTCCCTCCAACTGAGATGCTTCATTGATATCAGAATCAATAGATGATGCCAACTCCATAGCCTGGGTGGCACATCCAGCAGTCACGGCTGTTATCCTCCTAACACCTTTTGCAATACCCTCCTCAGATAAGAGTGCGAATGCTTTAGCATCTCTTGTGTTTGTGATATGTGTACCTGATATATACACAAAAATTTAGATATCATAATCATGAAACAGAGAATTACATAGCAGAGCGCTGAAAAGAAACCTCCACATAGTTCAGTCGATATGGATAACCACTCTTTGCTATCAGGATCTGCAAGCAGATCTTCCACTTTGCGACCAACTGATACAACTCTTACTGGATCAGGGTAGATCTACAAAATCAATATGTAAACCCCATTAATAACTAGCTAAACAAGAAATATCAACATTGCATGAGCTAGAAAACCTACTTCACCAAACACAGCACGAAGACCATTTATGCGCTTCGCATCCTCTAGTTTTATTTCAAGTGCATATACACCCAGCTCATCCTTTATTTGCTGGTTCACTATGGACTCGATTTTTCTCAAATCTTCAGGCTGGACAGGTTTTCCTGTTATATGAATTAACAGCTGAGTAAACAATATCATAAAGTTCAGTCAGTGGAATATAAAGGAGCCACAATACCATGAGAGAAATCAAATCTCAGCTTCTCCGGTAGAACAATTGAACCCTTCTGGTCAACATGATCACCAAGTACTTCCTATAAATGCAATGGCAGAATCATCAGGAGAGAAATAGAGCAACTGTATAAATTTTGGACAAGGTAGAAACATACCCTTAGAGCAAAGTTCAACATGTGAGTACACGTATGGTTTGGAGCAATCAGTGTGCGCCGGTTGTAATCAACCTACCAATGGGTTTTTCCATATTGAAATACGATCGATTACATACAAACTAATTTAGTGCAAAAATGTAGCTAGTAAAAGGTATCACCTTGCATATCACACTATCACCAAGAGACAAAACCTTGGAACCTTTTGCAAATGAGCCAATATGTAGAACATAGCCAGCAAACACTTGGACGTTATTCACATTAAAAGTTCCAAAAGACCCCTCAATGCTCCCAGTGTCAAATATCTTGAAGACAAAAAATCCATGTTAATCCAAAAGATTTGGCAAATGTATGTCTCAGTGATGACAATTGAAAAGCAGATCACTTTGAATGTAAACTGCAGTATATTGTTTCTGTGATATAATGACATCAAGCTATAGAAATTATTGAAAGGCAGATAGCCCACAACAGGATACTAAGGAACTAACACACAAGCACACACAAATACAGTGGGTTTGGTGGCTACAAAATGATTTATCTTTTTCTGTTTTTGTCTCTCATATATAGGCAGCCGTGAGCTACAATTGTGGCTGTGATAGCCTCCTAACTAATGCAGAATATTACCCAAATAATCAGCCTAATACTCCTATTATTCCATGTGGAAATTTAGCTAAAGTAAATGCTATGAACCTTGACACTAGCATGCACTAGACACACAGGATTGTTTCTAACAATTATATACTATGGTTCAAGTTTCAATATCAAAAGTAACATTGAGAACCTTTGGAGCCATGCATCAATGTTCCCACGCTACAATTCTAGTCTCAAGATCAGCAGGGATAGTACAAACTTTGTGTTTCAAATGGTGAAATGATACAGATAAATAAAGTTAAAAACAGAAATGTTTTAACATGACAATAGTTTGGCAAACTGAAACAAGTCCTAGAACAGCACATTTGGATTGAATATACCAGCAGGCAGTAGTAACTATCCAAGAACTTCCTGAAAATAATAATTAAAGAGAACTTGCCAGCCAGACGAGGATGATATTTCTAAACATTGAACAAGGCTAACGGTTGATGGTGTGAATTTAAAAACACTTAATGCCAGATTTCATATTGCTATTGCATGGATATAGACATGGTGTACCTGGCCACCCTGTTCGGCATAGAAACTTGTACTTTCCAGCACAAGGCCAAAGTCCTCATCACCAGTAGCTGTAGTAATGTATTCTGAGCCAGTATAGATAGCCTTCACCACACTTTCATGTTCCTACAAAATCTTAATGGTAAGATCAAGAAAAGCATAGTCAACATTGGCATAACCCTAATGGTTGATTACAAATATGAAAAGTGTGGGAAGAACCATAAGTTGAGTATAACAAATAAGGGCCCGTCTGAATCCATTGGGATTCTGAGGATCCAGACAAAAAAGAAAAAAAAAATCTATGAGCATTCAAACAGGCCAGATTATAGGTAAGAATCTGGGAATCCGACGCTGGTATTCTGGACATCTCTGTATCTCTCCAAACCCAGATAACGCAGGATAGTACATGCAAAAAGTCACATTTGCCCTTACCCTTATCTTCCCCTGTCGGCTGCCGTCCTGTATCGTTATCATCTATGCAGCCGCTCTTCCCACCTCGATCCTGCCCCAGCCACAAGCACCGCCACTAGTAGGCAACTTGGCTCGGCTGATTGGTACTTCGGCGAGGTTGAGGAGTGTGAACGAGCGGCCTCAAACCTACTTTGGATGTGGCGCGGAGCAGTGTACACGACGGCTACCAACGGCATGACGAGCAAACATGTTGGATCCCCGAGCAGTTAGAGCCATGCTATCCGATTGGTCATCAAAGCAGCTGTATTCATGGCCATGCAGAGCGGCGCTGATGGCGCCGGCATCGGCGCCAGCGAGCCGCATCACGGGAAAGCGAACGCCCTAGTGGGTGATGGAGTGGCACAGCGCCACCTACGTGGGTGAGATCGCGCCATGGTGCAATTCAGATTTACTTGCTGGTACACACAACTTCCTCTGTCGTCCTTCCCCTCTACATATCTGGGCCCACCGCTTCACACTCTACAACATTGGCAACGACATGCACATGTACTCTACAGGCTTCCTCACTCCAGGGAGAGCAGACAGGGAACAGGGACTTGGGAAGCTGGTGGTGATGTTTGATCAATGGAGAGGCCTGAGAAGGGACGCGCATCGTGGATCAGGACACAGGAGCAATTGGGTGGTGCAGGGGATATTTGGAGGAGATAAGAAGCAAACCTGGCACAGATCAGAGGTGGTGCAGGCATGCGGGCACAGGGATGGAGATGAGATCAATTCACATGGACCTAGGCACTTTGTAAGTTCTTACGTTTTCCTTTTCTTAACCACTCTGCTAATTGAACACAATGCTGAGGGGTATTTAGGAGAAACACTCTTTGAAATATCTAGAATCCATAATTAAAAACCAAGGACTCACACAGCTAGAGATTTTATTATCCAAAATCTGGATTCTAGAACTCTGGATTTAGAATCCAGATTCTAGAATCCCCTAGGATTCAAACAGGACCTATATATAGATGTGTAAGATACGAAAAGGTATAACTAACCTTGGGCCACAGAAACTTTGGGTTATCATCCGTGCTGGCAAGCCCCTGTTTGCGCAAATGTGCTGTAGCATTCGCATCCAAAGCAATAGACTTTCCTCCAGACTGCAAAAAGAAACATATATAGTAAAAATTGAAGGGATAACAGATGACACCACAAGAGACTCTTAGGATTAACTTCTACAATTAGTAGAAACGTAAAAATAACCTTGTTACGAGCATTTCTAGCTTTTTGCCTCGCTTCTTCCATAGAAGCATTAAAACCCTCCTTATCAACAGTCAGCCCGTAGTCGATTGCCATGACCTGCACAAAGAAATAATAATACATGATAAACATAAAAATGTTCTAGCAAATTAGCCGGTTAAAAGATAAATAACAAATGTAAAACTAACCTCAGTCAAATCAATTGGATAACCGTAAGTGTCCCAAAGAACAAAAGCATCCTGAAAGAATAAATGAACTATTTAAGTACAGCAAAAGTAAAGGCAGACCAAACTCAGGAACCATTTCATAGGCAAAAATGCCTAACCACTAGCCAGGTCCACACATGCATCACAACAATTTTCAGTTGCCAAACAAGCATGTGCCTGGCCCAAATGGTGCAAGAAGCACCCCCTGCCCAAGCTTGGCCCAACAGGTTAAATGGGTCCATAAATCAAATATGCTAATTATGTTGTAATCTGGATCTACGTTACACGGATACTTCAGGATATGAGCGTATCGCGTATCCGATACGTATCGGACACGGATACGTATCCGATACGCCGCCGATACGTATCCGCGGAGTATCCGAATTTTAATTATTTTTAAAAAAAAACGGATACGCTGGGCTGATACGTATCTGTCTCAGGATTCGCGTATCTGCTTTGGTGGATACGGCCCAGCCCAACAACAGCCCAGTCAAGCACTTATCCACTGTGTTGCCCTACCCCACGGCTCACGCACGACTCCTCTGCTCGCGACTCCCATCCGCGACGCCGCCTCCTGCTCACGACTCCCATCCGCGACTCCTCGCCGCGACCCCCGACCCACCGCCCACCGGCCACCGGCGACGAGCGTCCGCTCGCCGGCGACGAGCAGCCACCTAAGAATCCCCTTCTGCTTCCCTGCTCTCCCTCTCCGGCGACGAGCTGTCGAGCTCCCATCCGCGAGACCGCGACGGCGCGACCCTCCCTGGCTTCCCTGCTCTCCGTCCGCCGGCAGCAGGCAAGCACCCGTCCGCTCGTCATCGCCAAGTCTCCAGCCTGCCGAGCACTGTCCGC
Organism: Sorghum bicolor; assembly: GCF_000003195.3. Lineage (NCBI taxonomy): Eukaryota > Viridiplantae > Streptophyta > Magnoliopsida > Poales > Poaceae > Sorghum > Sorghum bicolor. The sequence goes on from NC_012877.2 coordinate 15,444,665, forward strand.
CCCTGCTCGCCATCGCCAAGTCTCCAGCCTGCCGGATCGGGGTCGACCTCCAGTGAGTGGTGAGTGAGTGAATCCCCTTCCCCATTCTCGATCTGTTCTATTTCAGTAGTGGAGCTAGAGTTAGTGATTCCTATTGCTTGATTGTTGTAGATGGCGTCTCCCAATTTGAGTGGTGCTAGTGCTAGTGGTACTGGTAGTGTAGGATCTGCAGCCACACAGCCAACAGACATTAAGGCTCCACTTTGGGATCATGTGATTATTCTGGAGAAGCCTAAAGCTGGTGGAGGAAATGCTATGTGGCGCTGCAAGTACTATCCAATGCAAAAACTGAGTAGTTACACTAGAGTTGAGGCTCATTTGCTGCAGATTTCAGGAAAGGGAATAGGTAAATGTCCTAATATCACATATGAAATGCTGAGTGCAATGAGAAAGGAAATTGAAAGGTGCAAGAATCTGGTGGAAAAATCCAGGTCCAGAATGGTTTCACTACCTACTGCTCCTTCCTCGAGCAATACCGATGACACCAACAAGAGGTCTAAGAGGGGGCCTAGTTCTGCATTGGAAAAAGCTTGGAGAGCGGAAGACCGTAATCACTTGGATGCTTTGATCAGTAGAGCAATTTATTCTGGAGGGGTTTCTTTCAATTTTTTGAGAAATCCATATCTTCGAGAAGCTTTTGCCTTTGCTAGCAGCAGGAACATGCAAGGTTATGTGATGCCTGGTTACAACAGAGTTAGAGAGGTACTTTTGAAGCAAGAAAGGAGGCACATAGAGCGTTTGTTGGAGAGCACAAAGAGCACATGGTTAGAGAAGGGAGTCACAATCTGCACTGATGGCTGGTCAGATCCTCAGAGGCGACCAATAATCAATTTTGTGGCTGTTTACGACAAGTCACCTATGTTCTTGAGAGCTGATAATTGTGAAGGTGAGATCAAAAGCAAAGAATACATTGCTGAAAAATTGAGGGCAATAATAGAAGAAGTAGGTCGAGATAATGTGGTCCAAATAATTACTGACAATGCTGCAAATTGCAAAGGTGCTGGTCTAATAATTGAGGCGGAGTATAATAATATATTTTGGACACCATGTGTTGTGCATACCCTTAACCTTGCTTTGAAAAGTATATGTGAACCTAAAATAGGAAATAATCCTTCTGATGATGACAGATTTGTTTGGGAGCAGCTTGAATTTATACATGATGTCAAGACTGAGGCTGCTATGATAAAGAATTTCATAATGAATCATGGCATGCGGCTTTCAATGTTCAATGAGTTCAGCCGTTTGAAGTTGCTTTCTATTGCTGAAACCAGATTTGCCTCTGTTGTAAGCATGCTGAAGCGCTTTGTTGAGGTAAAATCAGCCCTCCAACAAATGGTGATTAGTGACAAATGGAGCATCTACAAAGAAGTCAGAGATGATTCTCCATCTCCAACAGCCCAAATTGTGAAGGACTTGATACTTAATGATGTATGGTGGGATAAGGTAAACTATATTCTTAGGATTACCACTCCCATATATGAAATGATTCGTATGACAGACACCGACACACCATGTCTTCACTTAGTTTATGAGATATATCGATATGAGGGCAAGCAATAAAGTCGATATGAGGGCAAGCAAGAAGATGAGGATTCAGACTTGTACTCTGTTATTTATGACATATTGATTGCTAGGTGGACAAAAGGAAATAATCCACTTCATTGTTTAGCTCATTCACTTAATCCAAGGTACAAATTGACATTCAAGTATTTTTATTTACTAGTGTCATTCATATTCTTCCATTGACTAAATCATAAAGTCAAATTGACTACTGCAGATATTATAGCAAAAAGTGGCTTGAAGAAGGTGTGGCCGTGAACCACCCCACAAGGATAAAGAGGTGTCAAAAATGAGGATGGTTTGCTTCAAGAAGTTCTTTCCCAATCCAGAAGACTTAGCAAAAGTAAAAGAAGAGTATGCAAAGTTCTCTAGTTGTTCTGAAGAGTTTAATGATCCTGACTCAATCCATGATAGATGGGCTGTTTCCCCTATGACTTGGTGGACAAATCATGGACAAGCTGCTCCCATGTTGATGAGTTTGGCCATGAAATTGCTTAGTCAACCAGCCTCATCTTCTTGCTGTGAAAGAAATTGGAGCACCTACAGCTTTATCCATAGTGTGAAGAGAAATGCTTTAACTCCAGAGCGTGCTGAAGATCTGGTCTTTGTGCACACAAATCTGAGGCATCTATCCAGAAGAAGTGATGCATACAAGACAAGAGAGACAAGGATGTGGGATGTAGGAGGGGACTCTTTTGATTCACTTGGTGGTATTGGCATTCTTGAAGTGGCTGACCTGTCCCTTGATGAACCAGAATTGCAAGCTATGACTTTTGGTTTGGATGCTGAGCACGAGCAGCATGATGTAGTGGATGACAATGGGACAACTGAGTAGGGAATAAGACCTTGCTGGCTTGCTGGCTTGCTGCTGTCTTGCTGCAATGTGTAGGCTAAATAAATTGCAAGCCTGAAGCCTTCTATTAGTTTCCTAAATTTGAGAATTGAGACTACTATATTTGAGACATATTGTTCTGTAATAATAGTACTTGCGACCATATATTGCTATTTATTTTTATTTTTTTAATAATTAAACGTATCCACGTATCGGATTTTTCAGGAAATTGACGTATCCGCGTATCCGTATCCTTTCGATACCGATACGCGTATCCGTATCCGTGCAACATAGACCACACCAAACACCATCAATTGGGCCAAGGCAACAATACAAAGGGCCTGCACCCCTCGACACATCCAACACATACGACATGGCTATCACTCACACTAAAGGCTGCCTTGCACCAAACAGCATGGGCGCACCATTCAACACATCCAACTCATACGACATGGCTATCACTCACACCACAGGCTGCCTTGCACCAAACAGCGTGGACATGCATCCACAAGCCATAGATTTGGGTTGGGATAGTTGGGTGTTCAGGCCAGGCTAATGAATTCACCCTGAAAATTACACCTTTAAATAGTTCAGGCAGGGCTGTCAATATGCGGTTAACAAATAAGACTGGATTATCATACATGGAAAAAGATCTATGCATGACAGTTCTAGAAACATTTGCAGAGGCCATGTTTAGTTCCCAAAAATTTTTGTTTTGGGACACTGTAGCATTTTCGTTTTTATTTGACAAACATTATCCAATCATGGACTAACTAGGCTCAAAAGATTCATCTCGCGATTTACAGACAAACTGTACAATTAGTTTTTGTTTTCATCTATATTTAATGCTCCATGCATATGCCGCAAGATTCGATGTGACGGGGAATCTTGAAAAATTTTGGCAATTTTTTGGGAACTAAACAAGGCCTCAATGAGAAGGAACTCCTTCATCACCCCCCGCCCCGAACACACACAAAAAGGACTTTAAAGCATTAACAGACAAAGTTAATTAAAAGGACTACTGCAAGCTCCACTGAGACCCATGGGATCATACGGCACAAGCTGTGATACTTAAGGGCATGTCGGTTTGAGGCTTTGAGCCTGCAATTGCTAGATTTTCACAGCCCTAGAACCAATCAAGCACCCAGATTGCAATTACCAAATTACAGTCCAGACCCCACACTGTAACATCTAGCAATTCCACCATCTAGAAGCTGCTTTTCACAATCTACAGCTGAAACAAACAGGCACTAAATATGATGCCACAATACCAATTTGGATGCCCTGGGCTATTCAGTGGCCACTGTTGCTACAGCAGACTAACAATGGGCAGCAAGTACAGGTTGTAAAAACACAGAAGGAAGAACCCTGCAAACAGTAAAACAGAATAGAGGTGCCCTACCCACCTACCTCAGAAAACAAAGCATTTTTATCTTCGAACAAAAATAAAAACAAATAACACATTGAAATTCAAAAACCTAAATCACTTGCCTGGCCACTAAGTACAGTTCCACCATTATCCTTAACAGCATCTGCAGCTTTCTTAAATTTTTCATAACCCTGAAAAATACACCAACAGTGCTATTGGTAATAGAGGCAAACAGAAAATAAAACCTACAATAGAAGATTCATGCTCTAAGAAATAATAAACGGATGTTGATAGTCAGAAAAAAAACTTTAGGAAACTAATATTACCTTTGCTAGAGTGTTCTCAAAGCTTTCTTCTTCATCTCTAATAATATCTTTGATCTTCTTTTCATTGTCTTTTAACTCAGGAAATACATCACCCATCAATTGGACAAAAACATTTACAAGCCTGTTCAAGAATATTATAGTTTCAATAGTAAATCACGTCAGCATTCTAAGAGATATGCTCATATGCATATTTAAAAAATCAAAGCAGAGCTGTTGATTGGATATTTTATTAGAGACAGATTCATTCCCAGGTTTAGTAGCGTTACAAAGTAATATATATACAATACATAGTGATATGGAGCATTAGCTATTTTATGTCCATACATATATATCTAATATACTTAATACTGATGCTAAAAACCTAGAACTACTCCAAATACCAATGTTTTAAATAGCGCGCTATTTTCGCGCTATAGCGCCGCTATAGCGGCCAGAATAAGTCGACGCGAAGCTATACCTCATTTTTACGCTATCAGCGCTATTGGCGCTATAGCGCGCTATAGCGCCGCTAAACTGAAATAGCGCCATAGCGCCGCTATTTACGCGCTATTGCTGTTTATCAGTAATCATGTTGTCATGCACTTATTTGTTGTGCTGTGCTTATACACTTGTGGTTATGCACTATGCAGTCATGCATTATGCTTATGAGTTAGTTATGTATTAAACATTTAAACTGTGAAACACCTACGATTTATGATTTGTGATTGTGAAATATGATGGTTGTTTGAATTTGTTGCTGTCTATTATATATTTTGCCTGTTTCCAAATAAATAGCGCGCTATAGCGTCGCTATAGCGTGGATAGCTGCAGCACGCTGCGGTGTACAGCAGCCGCTATAGCGCCGCTATAGCGTTCGCTATAGCGCGAATAGCGTCCGGGACAGGAAGACGCTATTTTCTATAGCCCGCTATTTAAAACATTGCCAAATACTCAACATATATCACTATAATTTTATGTTACTGCACCTTCATGATACATATCACAGCTCACAAATGATATGGCACTGTATTTTTGAAAATATAACCCACTGCAGTCAGCGAGTGATTTATATGGGAAAATCTTTTTTTCACAAAGAAAAGGAACGTATACATCTACTATCCATAAATTTAATTACCATGTATCAACCTTCAACCTCATTTCACCTCAATTTGATACTGATGTCAAATATAGTAAACATTTACAGAATATATGTTGCCAGTACTCAGTACACCCAAGAAACAGCAACAACAGAATAAAAACTGGTGAACATATTTAGTAATTAATTGGTCCACAGTACAGAAGCAAACCTATAAGAAAATATATTTTAGTAATTGATTGGTCAATAGGAAAACACTAAACATGTGTAAAATCAATAATCAATAAAATAAAAAAGGTAGCTTTCTTGATACTCAAGAATACAACATCCAGTAAGAAATAGTGTTGTTTTCAATACGAAAGTGGAGGGCTAATCAATTTATGCATTGATAAATCAAATTAGGCAAATAAGATTGGCAAAACAAAAGGCATTACTAAGTCTCTGAAAATATATTCCAACCAGTACAACTATCATGTGGCAAGAATAAAATAAATACAACACCAATACCTAAAATAAACAACACTGGCAAAAACTGCATACCCTGAACCAAGAGTAAAAGTATCACAAGGCAGAAAAGTTTTGTGCACAAACATCCAAAATCTTACTTTCACTTGAGTGCCTTACTTCACAATAATAAACATAGTAACTTTACCAATTGTATAATGAGCACAAAGCTTATCCTTGTCGTCATACCATATGGCAACATCCATCCCTCTTAAACATATATTTGTAGCATTCCATGTTCAAATAGAGTTATGCAAACATATTGTTCTAGATAAAGGATTGTTTCTTACGAGCTAAAAAATCCTTGCTTTGCCTTCAATTTCTGATGGCCAAAGTGGACAGCTCGCCTAAGTATGCGCCTCAGAACATACTCTCTTCCCTCATTACCTACAGATGAACACATATTAAGGGGGAAATACCATTCTGCAATAGATAATAACAAAGCCCTAGAAGCATAATTGAAATAGAAAAAGGAAAAGTGTTTAAGAATGAGTTCACACACCAGGTTGAGAACCATCAGCGATAGCGAAAGAAAGGGTTCTTATGTGGTCAGCAACTACTCTGTAAGCCATGTCAACTTTGCCAATATCATCAGAACCTACTTTACCAGAGTATGGCTGAATTCCATCGCCAGCCAACTGCATTTACATGTTCGTACCAAATTATCAATGCATATATCCAAAGAATACGATATCTAGATGCACTCCTGTGCATAAACATAAATAAAGTAACTTTTTTTGAGAACAAAATAAAGTAACTTGAAGTATGATGCACACAGATGACAAACATACTTGGTGAATGGCATCAAATATTGGCATGAATACATCTGTATCATAGTTGCTCATTTTATTCTGAAGGATAGAAGTTAAACGCTCAAAGCCCATCCCAGTGTCCACATGTTTTGCTGGCAAAGGTCTCAATGAGCCATCTGCCTCCCTATTGAACTGAAAATGAAACCACTACGTCAGTACATAGAAAGAATCAACAAGTATGAAATGTGGCACTTAGGATTAATAACTTCTTAAAGAAAAGATAAAAAAGAATGATATATTGACCTGAATGAATACGAGGTTCCATATCTCGATACAAGTTGGATCATCATTGTTAACTAAGGAAGCAGCATCACGGTTGCCAATACGATCAAAATGAATTTCAGTACATGGCCCACAAGGACCAGTGTCACCCATCTCCCAAAAGTTATCCTGTTCAAGCAATGCATAATTGTTTGTTATGAATCAAATAGAAAATAAAAAGAATATTAAGACTTAGTAACAACAAAACCTTTTTGTCCCAAGCACATTGGGCTAGGCTAGAGATGAAACCCAACAGTAGCATCAGGGAAGAGAATAAAAAGAGGTAGGCCTACAATGCCAATAGCTTTGACCAATAAACACAGGCACTATACCTTGGAGCCGAAAGGCAGAACCTTTTCTTTCGGTAGATATTTCAACCAAATGTTCTTCGATTCAACATCAGCAGCAAGACCAGATTTCTCATCACCACCAAAGTATGTGGCGTAAACTCTATCAGTGGGCAATTTATATACCTGTGAATACATGTCATAGCAAGCAGTAGGTCATAAAAAGGTATTTTCATAAACCAGTTGGTAACTTGTACCACCCTCTGTCCCAAATTATAGGTTGTTTATTATTTTCATAAACCAGTTGGTAACTTGTACCACCCTGTGTCCCAAATTATAGGTTGTTTTGGGTTTTCCAGGTAGCTATACGAATATACGATATCTCTAGATATACATAGTAAAAGTTGTGTCTCTGGAAAAGCTAAAACGACCTATAAATTGGAACGGAGCAGGTACATATACAAATCTCCCATCATTAAATTCCAGTTTATTTGCTACCAAAGGCTATACTATTCCAATGAGACCATAGTACTCATACTCACTCTGAATATTGGAATACCAGATCTTATATTCATATAATCATACAAGGGTCCAGAAAAGTGCCTCTGAGTATTGGAATACCAGATCACCACACAAATCAAAAACCCATTTAAATCATCCTGTATCTACCAAATAATTTAAACCCTGAAATACGACTAAAACCCATGTTTCATGCAATGGCCCCAACTTTCATTACCCTAAGCAGCTCCCTCCTAAATCTGCATGCAGCCTCGAAAAATCTCATGGAAATCCAACTCGCTAGCCTTCCTCGAAGGAACGAACGCTTCATTAGAACGAATTGGGCAGCAGCAAAGGAGTAGGTACCTGGGTGAGAAGCTCCCAGGCCCATCCGATGGCCTCCTCCTTGAAGTAGTCCCCGAAGGACCAGTTCCCGAGCATCTCGAAGAAGGTATGGTGGTAGGTGTCCTTGCCCACGTCGTCGAGGTCGTTGTGCTTCCCGCCGGCGCGGATGCACTTCTGGGTGTTGCAGGCACGGCGCAGGCGGCCGAGCGGCGAGTCCGGCGCAGCCGTGCCGAGGAAGACCGGCTTGTACTGGTTCATCCCGGCGTTGGCGAACAGCAGCGTGGGGTCGTCGACGGGGACCACGGGACTCGACGGCCACCTCGTGTGTTCCTTGGACACGAAGAAGCTGATGTACTGCTCCCGGACCCGCCGGGCCGTCCACTCCGACGGCGCATCCATCGGAGGCGGGGCGGCGGATGCGGCTGGGGAAGATGAGGATGAGGACGATGCCGAGGAGGAGAGTCGGATGGCGGCGGCGGGCAAAACCCTAGCTTCGAGATGAGAAAAGACGCGGAGCAGGCGGGACGCGCGTGACGGGGTCAGCACGGTCAGCATCCACCCATTGAGGCTTTCGTGAGGCAAGGACGATAAATAATCACAAACTGAGGCTTCGGATCCCGCTCTGCTCCTCTCGGCGCTCAGCGGCGGCGGTGCTTTGCCTTTGCGCCCTGCGCGAGTGCGGGAGGCGGCGCGCGCGACTGAGGAACGGGGAGGGGCTCGGGTCAGCAGGGCTCACGTCAGGTCGAGGCGGAGTTGGTGGGCACCAGGCGCGAGTGATCAAGCGGAGGAACGGGAGGAGGGGCTCGGGTCGGGACAAATGCGCGCACCACCACTCGGCGCTGGCGAAGTCGGGATTTGGGGGCGACGGGGCGAAACTGGGGACCTTGGTGGGCTGGACGCCTGGTGGCGGCGGCAGCCGAATGGGAACCCTAGTGTTGGAAGTGCCGGCTGGAGAAAGCCGAGGTCAAGGGGTACCTAAGTGGGCTGGGCCGAGCGCTGGGCTACTGGGCCGTTGAGATTAGGAACCCACGGTAACGTCCCGGCTAAAATATGGGATCCGCGAAAACGGTCGCTAAAACAGTTCATCCAAATTCATTCCCGTTTCTATCGAATTTTTCCCACAAATTTTCCTGTTTTTTGTTTTTTTTCCAAGTATAAACGGTATTGCGAAGGTTGGATTTCCGGAACCTGTCCACCTGTGCGTTTAAGTCTCCAACTTAATATGGATGCTCGTATTTTGCTGAATCTATTCTAGTTTAACGACGCTATGCTTTCAATGGTAGGCGACGTGTCTTGATCGACAGCGTGCCGTCTATGGTGACTTCGTCAATCTCAAGATTTGTCGGTCTAACTCGACTCTTTGAAGATGCTAATAGGAGTACAGTGTGCACGCGTTTATAGAGAATGAATGTGCGTTTGTGTTTATAAGCATCTACGTCTATAACTGGGTGTCCTAGAAAGAAAAATATAAACGTTATCCAATCTCTTTATATGGTATGCATTGCCCCCATACCGTTTTCTTCCCTTTGGGAAACCATATCGAGCATTTGATCTGTGGAAAAGGTAAATAGAGAAAGAAACGTGTAGGAAAATGCACTACATATTTCCCAAAGATTCTATCTCCAGGTGAGTTGCCGGATAACAAGGTAGCTTGGCTTGGCTCTTTATCTTAACGAGTCTCGGTTCAGTTCGGCTTGTTATGAGTTCAACCTAGCTCGTTAAACTCGTGAGCCGGGTATAAAAAGTAAACAAAATATAATATTTATATTTATCTAAAACTAAATAATAATAATAATAATAATAATAATAATAATAATAATAATAATAATAATAATAATAATAATAATAATAATAATAATAATAATAATAATAATAATAATAATATATTCCCTCCGTACCCGAATTAGCTAACGTTTAGGACAGAATTATGGTAACCAAGGAGTGATTAATTAGGGATTAGTTTTATTACTTTGTCCCTATTAAATGACATTGCATGTGTTTTCTTTACAATAATTTGGCATAGGTCAAGTGGTGAGACCTCTTGCATGAGCATTGAATGCGGGCAAATTTGGTCGTGTACGCGTTTGTTCAGAGCAGGTACAATTATGGGTTTATAGTCAAGCTAATGCTGATATGGAGGAGAGAAGAGAGGAGAGAGATAATAGCTTGGCTCTGTGTAAGCACCAAGCTGGGCACATATGCATAGGTAGTGGTGGGCCAAAATAGCAAGTGTTGTGAGAAGGAATAGGAAAGAGAAGAGATTTTAGAGACAAATATGAGACAACTTATTGTATAACTTGGCTCTAATTACTTCGCTTATAGCCAAGCACTTGGCTCTATTATTGATCTTGCTCTCACTGGGTTTGGCGGCATGCGAGCGTGAATGCCGCCACCGAACAAGGAGCGCATGCACATGTTGAATGGGGACAAATGCGTCAAGATGAGACCCAACACTACAATTATGACAACCTTTATAAAAAATAGGCCGGAGGCCTAGAACAACATCAAATTGGGGCAAGGAGAGTGTATCTTAAGTTAAACAAAATATTCATATGCGTTAACGTATCAACCATTTGTAAAGTGTGGGACATAAAGTAATATAAAACTAATTTAAGTTATGATAACTTTTCTCCAAAACTGTAGCTTATTTTGTGAGCTGGCTCGAGTTAGCTCGTTATAGCTAACGAGCTAAAATCGTCGAGCCGAGCCTGCCACAAGCCGAATAAGCTAAGGCCCTCCGCAGTGGTTGCATCTTACTCGGTTCGATACATTTATTGTTGCTATAGAATCAAGTCCTATACATTGCGCGTTGGATCGATGAAGGACCAGGTGCAATACATGGAACCGGCTCTCATCAAATGAAAAAATAGATACACAGTGATGGCTCAACAATGAGCTACTATGTTTCTTTTTCTCTCTCTGCTCCCTCTCTCTAATGATGGATTTTTATTCTCGTGGGTCCTATTTATAGATTTAAGGTTAGTTCTATATACTGTGACCATTTTAACAAGTGGTGTTAAATTATTGTATAGAATCGGGATTGAATCTATACATTGCGAATGCTCTAACAAACTTCGAGTTTTTCATCCAGCCTTGGATGGGTTACGAGCAGGATATTGACCAACGACGGTTGTTAACATTTTTCTATTGCCAAGGGTCAAGCCACTTTGACTGACTAGAGAACCGACAAGAAAATAAGGGTTAGCATTTTTCTATTGCCAGGTCCCAACCTAAACTCAAAAAAGACAAACACGGGATAAGGATATACTCCCTCCGTAAGGATTTAGAAATCGTTTAGGACAGCGATATGGTCTCCAAAACCAATGATTTTAGGTCGTCCCATTAATCGATTAATCGTCCAAGCTGCCCCTAGGATTCGATTAGGAGGCTCGACTCAGTAAGGTTGGCCAGAAACTTGATCGTCCGATTAATCGTCGATAAATCACAATTAATCGTCCGACCAGGTAAGATGGGCGACTAGATTTCTTCTGCCTTTTTGGGCCTGTTCTAACTAGGCTAATGGGCTTTAAGTTTTCAGCCTATTAGTGTTTAGGGTTTAGATAGATAGTGGCAGATAGGGGAGTACCAAGTACCCCCACACAGCAACCGCAATTTTTCTGGCTAGCACCAGTGTCTTCCACCTCATGATTACACGACTCCCCTCCACAGTCTTCGCTTGGCTTCTCTTCACCATGAGCTACCTCAACGACGGTTACGTTAAGCCTTTCCCCTCTCCATCTTCTTCCTTCTTATCCCTCTCCTAGTGGTTTTCGGTGCTCTCCTCCCCCATCTTTTCCTAGTGCTTGTTGTGATTGTGTTCTCCCTCTCTACTTCTGTAGATGTGGATCGAGGATGTGCAAATGTGGAAGTGATAATCCTTGTGCCTGACCTTGAAGGAGTTGAACTAGAGTTTGTTGGGTCAGGTGCTGCTACTGCCTCATCTGCTGTAGATATTCCTTCCCTAATTGAGAGGGTCATAGCAAAACTACCTCCAGACCTTGGTGCTCAAGCTGTTGACAAAAAGAGGAAGGCAAGAAGTCAAGATCTAGGATGGTAATATGGGTGAAGGCCAGATCCTGCCAAGAAAGATTTTGTGCAATGCATTTTTTGCAAGAAGGTAGCCCCTACTAGAATAAGTAGGTTTAAGCAACACCTTGTTGGGGGGGGTTTGGAGATGCTATTGGTTGTCGTCTATGTCTAAAAATAGTTAAGAGGGAGATGGCTGGTTACATTAAAAAGAATTCAAGGATTGTTGTTATGGTGGATGCACAAGGTGAAGATGAAGAGGAAGATGTAGCTGTTGCAGAAGAACCTGCAGCTGTACCAGTACCAAGTTCTAGAACAAAAGGAAAGGAAGTGAAGAAGAAGATTGCTTAGGCTACCATCACTTCTTTCACTGTTACTGCTGCAGCAAAACCTGGAACTCAAAAACACTCTAGGTCAGTGAGTTCCATGTTTAGCATGGCACCAGAGGATGTAGTTGCAGAGAGGGACAAATCCAAACAAAGTCAAGCTACACTTGAGCACTACACAAAGAGAAGTAAGGAGGCCAAAGTAATTGTTGATGATCATATTGCAGATTTCTTTTATGAGAATCGCCTTCCATTGAATGTCATTAATTCAAGAAGTTCGGAAGTCTTGCTAGAGTCAATTGGACAATATGGTCCAGGCTATCGCTCACCATCATATCATGAGATTAGGAATCTGCTGCTAGAAAAAGTTGTGAAGAGAACATAAGAGTTGAGGAAGAAGCATGAGGAGGCTTGGAAGGAATATGGCTGCACCATAATGTCTGATGGGTGGACTAACACAAGCCACCGCCATCTAATAAATTTCCTTGCTCCCAATCCAACAAGGACTTTCTTTCTAGGGTTTGTTGATGCTTCAAGTGAGATAGCAAATGCACCTATGTTGGCTGACTTGTTACAGAAGCAAATTAATAAGGTTGGGAAGGAACATGTGGTGAAGATTGACACTAACAATGGAGCCAATTTCAAGCTAGCAGGGAGGCTTTTAATGGAGAGGATCCTGCATCTATTTTGGATACCATATGTAGCCCACTGCTTGGATTTGTTGCTAGAGGATATTGGGAAGATCAAAAAATTTAGCACTTGCATTAACATGGCAAAGAAGGTGACCAGATTCATGTACAAGCATGGGTGGGTTCTAGACCAAATGCAAGATAAGATTGGAGATCTTGTGAGGCCAGGTGTAACTCACTTTGCCACTTCATTTCTCACATTGGCATGCATGCATAAGCATAAGAATGCATTGAAATTTAGTGATTTGTGATGAATGGCATGCTCTCAGCTTCTCTACCACTCAAGAAGGCTGATGCGTTGAGAACATTATCCTTTCAGTGCTATTTTGGAGTAAAGTGCAATTATGCCTAAGAGCTTCACAACCACTTCTTGTTGCTCTGAGGATAGTTGATGGAGATGAGACACCAATAGATCCTAAGATTATGGTAGCCATGGATGTGGCAAAGGCCATAATTAAGGAATCTTTGAAAGACAAACCAATTTTACTCAACGAAGTACTAAAATACTATGACAATCGAGATATTGACATAGCTGCCAATCTCATTTACCATCTTGAATGGGTTATCATAGCAAATTTTCAACTTAACTCTTAGTCTTTGGTTCATCATTGGTCTATTGTCTTTGCTATACCATCATTCATGGGCATCCTTTATGGTTCCAATATATCCAACTAGTGGATTTTGCAATGGCACTAAGATGTTGTTGGTGCCACATAGGTGCTTTAAAAGGTCCTTGTTTGGTTTTAGTAATTGAGTGACAACTTAGTTGGACTAATAGTGTTTATGTGAGATATACAGGAGATTAGTCTACAAGTGATTATGTGATGAGGAGGAGCTCATTGCATATGAGACATGACATGGAGTCATGTGACCAAGGTGGAGAAGATCAAGATGAGGCTTGGCTCGATGGACCAGTTGCAACAAGTGAAGGGTAAGTCGGAGGCTTTGAAGTGAGGGACCGCGTGTGACGGTGAAGCTTGAGTAAGACTTGACGCCGATGGACCGAGGCACGGTGAAGAGTAAGTGAGGTCAAGATCGATGAACCAATATGGTCACGTGATGATATCAAGTGAATCATATTATTTGGTGATTGGTTGGCGCATGTGTTGCATCAATATCGGAGGAGATGGAATGGAATACGCAAGGCAAAGGTATAACCTAGGGCATTTCCATTTGACCAGTTATAGGTGTGTAGAAAATTTTATGACCGGATTTAGGATAGATGGCCGTACTATCAAGAGGGGCAAACTTGTTTGCATATCTATAATCTAGTACCACTTGAGTGATCTAACTTTGCATATGTGTTAGGATCGAGTGGCTAAAAGGTCCTTGTTTGGTTTTGGTAATTGAGTGACAATTTAGGTGGACTAATTGTGTTTATGTGAGATACACAGGAGATTAGTCCACAGGTGATTATGTGATGATGGAGGAGCTCATTGCATATGAGACATGACATGGAGTCATGTGACCAAGGTGGAGAAGATCAAGACGAGGCTTGGCTTGATGGACCGGTTGCAAGAGTGAAGGGCAATTCGGAGGCTTTAAAGTGAGGGAACGCGTGTGACGGTGAAGCTTGAGCAAAACTTGGTGCTGATGGACCAAGGAAATTTGAAGAGCAAGTGAGGTCAAGATTGATGAACCAATACGGTCACGTGATAATATGAAGTGGATCATATCATTTGGTGATTAGTTGGTGCATGTGTTGCATCAACATTGGAGGTGTTGGAATGGAATACGCAAGGCAAAGGTTTAACCTAGGGCATTTCCATTTCACCGGTCATAGATGTGTAGAAAAGTTTATGACCAGATTTAGGATAGATGGCCATACTATCAAGAGGGGCAAACTTGTTTGCATATCGGTCATCTAGTGCCATTTGAGCGATCTAACTTTGCATACGTGTTAGGATCGTGTGGCGTGGCAAGTTGAGAGGCTAACTCCTTTGGGAAAATGTTTGTGAAATGGTAACACACTTGCACATTGGTGGTGGTCACTTGATGGTGTGAGCACATTTGCAAAAGAGGAGTTCCAAGGGTAGAGAGGGGTTTGGGTTCCTCTCTCCTTCCCACCGAGCTTGTGAGGCGGGATTTGGCGCTTTTGAGAAAATTAAGTGTATATGTTGTATTGCGATAGTGGGAAATTTGGAGAAGTCACGGTAGTATTTTTTATTGGAAAAACACTCACCCGATGCTGGCCTCAAAGGCATCGGACGCTGAGCCTACGCATCCGGTGTATTATCAGTTTCTAGCGTGAGTGATCAGTGTGCTTCGGACGCATGCATCGGATGCTAGGGAGCATCCGGTGGTGCACGTCTGGTGATCCTACGTGTTTTACACCCTCTGTGCGTATGGGTCCGGTGTGCACCGGATGCGTCCGGTGTGGACCAGCAGAGCGTTCGGTGCTACTACTTCAGGCGCGAGTGTGAGTTAGCCGTTGGCGGCAACGGTCGAGTTCAAATAGCTAGTGACATATGGCTGTCGTATGAGCACTGGTGAAAGGTCCTTGTTTGGTTTTGGTAATTGAGTGACAACTTAGGTGGACTAATAGTGTTTATGTGAGATACACAGTAGATTAGTCCGCAGGTGATGATGGAGGAGCTCATTGCATATGAGACATGACATGGAGTCATGTGACCAAGGTGGAGAAGATGAAGATGAGGCTTGGATCGATGGACCGGTTGCAAGAGTGAAGGGCAAGTCGGAGGCTTTGAAGCGAGGGACCGCGTGTGACGGTGAAGCTTGAGCAAGACTTGGCGCCGATGGACCGAGGCAATGGTGAAGTGCAAGTGAGATCAAGATCAATGAACTAATACGGTCACGTGATGATATAAAGTGGATCATATCATTTGGTGATTGGTTGGTGCATGTGTTGCATCAACATTGGAGGAGATGGAATGGAAAGCACAAGGCAAAGGTATAACCTAGGGCTTTTCCATTTCACCGGTCATAGGTGTGTAGAGAAGTTGATGACCGGATTTAGGATAGATGGCCGTATTATCAAGAGGGGCAAACTTGTTTGCATATCGGTCATCTAGTGCCACTTGAGCAATCTAACTTTGCATACGTGTTAGGCTCGAGTGGCGTGGCAAGTTTGAGAGGCTAACTCCTTTGGGAAAATGTTTGTGAAAATGCTAACACACTTGCACATGGTGGTGTACACTTGTTGGTGTTGGCACACTTTACAAAGGAGGTGGAGTTCCTAGGGTTGAGAGGGGTGTGGGCTCCTCTCTCCCTCCCACTGAGCTTGCGAGGCGGGATTCGGCGCTTTTGAGAAAATTAAGTGCATATTTTCTATTGCGTCGGTGGGAAATTTGGAGAAGTTGTGGGAGTGTTTCTCAGTAGGAAACACTCGCCGGACGCTCTGCACGGAGGCACCGGACGCTGGCCTTTAGCGTCCGGTGTGCTGTCGGGTGTAGCAGAGTGCACCGGACGCACCGGAGAGAGTCCGGTGCCCAGCGTCCGGTGTGTGGGCGGTTTGGCGACCTTCTCTGCGCATGAGTCCGGTGAGCACCGGACGCTAAGGGTGCGCCCGGTGGCTTGTGTCCGGTGACCGTGCGAGTTTGTAGAGCTCTCTACACACGAGTCCGGTGTGCACCGGACGCGTCCGGTGTGACGCAGTAGAGCGTCCGGTGGTGCTGTGCAGGCGCGCGTGCGCAGTAGCCGTTGGCGGCAATGATAAGTTCAAACGGCTAGTGACACGTGGCTGACGCCTGAGCATGGGACGCTGAGGGTTGAGCGTCCGGTGGCTCCCAGTGAGCGTCCGGTGCCCACGTGTTTTGCCTAGTGAAGGGGCAACGGCTAGTTTAGCCCTTGGGGCTATAAATAGAAGTGGTGGCTGGCCTTGGCTGGTGCTGAGCACCCTTGGGACTTAGTGTCCATGCTTGGGGAGTGCTAGGAAAGCCTCTAACTCACTTGTGCTTGCAAGAGTGTGAATCAATAGCGAGTGAGTGATTCTAGTGCATTGCATTGAGAGATTGCATCGAGTGGCACTAGGTGTTTGTGTTGCAAGCCGGTGGTGCTTGTTACTCTTGGAGGTTGCCACCTCCTAGACGGCTTGGTGGCTTGTGACTCTGTCGAAGCACGCATGGAGATTGTGTGGTGCTCCGGAGAAGAGATTGTGAGGGGTACGGTGCTCACCCCGCGGGGATCGCGAAGAGCAACTCTAGTTGAGCGAGACGTGAAGAGCGACAAGTGGTCCGGCCGGGTCAAGTGCTAGAGCTTGTGGTAAGCACTCCACGTGGGAGAGTGTGACTTGCGGGTCACCACTAGCAAGAGGACCGGCGGCAACCTTGGAGCTTGTCTCAACGGGGACGTAGCTTGGTGGCAACCAAGTGAACCTCGGGAGAAAATCATTGTGTCAACTTTGTTCTTCCCGTTGGTTTGCAGGTCCCTAACACAAGCTTGTATTTACATTCATATATTTGTGCTTGTGTAGTTGCTCTTGTAATTAGTTAGCTTGTGTAGCTTGCTAGTTATCTTCTTGCTTGTGTAGCTAGAAGTAGTTCCTTTGCGTGACTAATTTGGTTTGTGTAACCTTGTTAGTCACTTTGCTTAGTTTGTGTAGCTAAGTAAGTTGCGCTCCCTAATTTGGCATTAGTTGCCTTGTTATTGAGCTTGCTAGTGAGCTTAGGTTTTGTGCGCTTTGCCTCACTAGTTTGTGTAGGAGCTCCCCCGGTTTGCAAAGTACTAGTTGCATAGGTTTGTGTGACCTTGTTTCTAGATTTGGTTAGGTGAGCTCTTGCTAAGGTAGCACCTTGCTTGCTTGTTTAGGATCTTTTCAAGGTGCTAGAGAACTTAGATAGAGGGGTATAGTCTTGGCTAGACCGATAGTTTTAATTCCGCATTTGTTTCGGTTAGCCGGCATAATAAGTTTTAGAAAGGACTATTCACCCCCCCTCTAGTCTGCCATCTCGACCCTTCAACTGGACACTGGGTTCGAGTGTCCAGTGGCTCCCTGCAGCGCGTCCGGTGCCCACGAGTTTTGCCCAGTGAAGGGGCAATGGCTAGTTCAGCCCTTGGGGATATAAATAGAAGTTGTGGCTGGCCTTGGCTGAGGCTGAGCACCCTTGGGACTTAGTGTACATGCTTAGGGAGTGCTACTGAAGCCTCTAACTCACATATGCTTGATAGTGATCATTCGATTGTGTGAGTGAGCGATTCTAGTGTGTTGCATTGAGAGATTGCATCGAGTGGCACTAGGTGTTCATGTTGCAAGCCAATGGTGCTTGTTACTCTTGGAGGTTGCCACACCTCCTAGACGGCTTGGTGGCTTGTGACTCCATCGAAGCACGCAAGGAGATTGTGCGGTGCTCCAGAGAAGAGATTGTGAGGGGTGCAGTGCTCACCCCACGGGGATCACAAAGAGCAACTCTAGTTGAGCGAG
Source organism: Sorghum bicolor (assembly GCF_000003195.3). Classification (NCBI taxonomy): domain Eukaryota; kingdom Viridiplantae; phylum Streptophyta; class Magnoliopsida; order Poales; family Poaceae; genus Sorghum; species Sorghum bicolor. The sequence goes on from NC_012877.2 coordinate 15,462,994, forward strand.
ACATGAAGGGTGACAAGTGGTCTGGCCAGGTCAAGTGCTAGAGCTTGCGGTAAGCACTCTATGTTGGAGAGTGTGACTTGCGGGTCACCACTAGCTAGAGGACCGACGGCAACCTTGGAGCTTGTCTCAACGGGGTCGTAGCTTGGTGGCAACCAAGTGAACCTCGGGAGAAAATCATCATGTCAACATTGTTCTTTCTGTTGGTTTGCAGGTCCCTAACTCAAGCTTGATCCTACATTCATATACTTGTGCTTGTGTAGCTACTCTTGTAATTAGTTAGCTTATGTAGCTTGCTAGTTACCTTCTTGCTTGTGTAGCTTGAAGTAGTTCCCCTTGTGTGGCCAATTTGGTTTGTGTAGCTAAGTAATTTGCGCTCTCTAATTTAGCATTGGTTGCCTTGTTATTGAGCATTGCTAGTGAGCTTAGGAGCTTTGTGCTTTTGCTTACTAGTTGTGTAGGAGCTCCCTCGGTTTGCAAAGTACTAGTGGCATAGGTTTGTGTGACCTTGCACCTTTAATTGGTTAGGTGAGCTCTTGCTAAGGTAGCACCTTGTTTGCTTGTTTAGGATCTTTTACAAGATGCTAGAGAACTTAGATAGAGGGGTGTAGTCTTGGTGTTGACACCGTTTTTGGACACGTACCTAGGATCGGTAGAGTGTAGATCGGCAAAAAAGGGCAATAGTGACTGGTCTGCAGGAGAGTTGCCGATAAGGGTGGTTGCCGATGAAAAGATAGCTGAATGTGGCTAAGTCCATGGGTGGTGATGTGTTTATGCCGATGGCCTGTATTAATCGTTGCCGATGGGGAATCTACCGGTGACATGGAAGGAAGACTTGGAGGTTGCCAATTGGTCCGTGGTGGCGTCCCAGCTTGTCACGACAGAGTAGTTTTATGTTTTCCTTAGTTATTTAAATCGTTTTGTACACGGATTCTGTTTAAATTTGGAATTCGAATTCTATTCGTGTCTGTTTGTAGCTCTTTGAGCAGGGTATAAATGTGGACCCTAGGACCTTGTAAAAGACATCTATCAATCAATCAAACACACATTTTTACTCATATTCCAACATCTACTTTTTCGACGACTTTGTCATATTTTCCTTTTTATTACGAGTTCTCAGGAGTTCGTCGACCTAAGCTCGACGTATTCTCAAGTTCCGCGTGAATACCTCTTGGCCGTGGCATCCGGGCGCATCGCTGTTGTCGGGACCAAAGTATTTGAGTTATCACCTTTGCCGATAGTAAGGTCAAATCGGCTGGCACGCCTTAACGTTTGAATCGGGTATTAGCCCTTTGTGTTTGCAGATCAGCTTTTGCATCAACACATCTTTTGGCATGCTCGGTGGGACTAGATTCAAGATTAAGATCGACATGTCGACCACTGAGTTCGATCAGGAAAACGTCATCCCCGTGACGGAAGCCAATCTCAAGGATGAGCAGAAGCAAGCTATTGCAAAAGCCATGGAGGATTACAAGCAGCAATGTTTGAAGTCCTTCAGCATCAACAGGAGCGGCGAAGTAATCTAGAAAGAAGCACTGCCGGCCCCTCGGCAGGTTACTTTTGACGCCAATCCTGGTAAACTCCAAGACATGGTTGATAATGCTATCAACCGTGCCTTGATCAATCAAGCTGGTGTGCTGTCCAATACGGTTTTCAACGCCGTGGCTAGAACTTTCAAAGAAGGACAATTGCCACCAAATTATACGGGCCCTGCCTATCATCAACCAAGATCGCCAGTGGTTACGGCTCCATCGGCTGCCACGGCTGCTGCAGGCACAGAGGCTACTACGCCCCCAAGCACGCTAGGAGTCTCTAATGCGCAATCTACGCTGATGCCGTTCAATCCATCAACATCAGATGAGTCGATTAAGCTTACTACAGATCTATTGGCATCGACAATGTCGGGATCTGTCCCTCCTAATTGGTGGGGTTATGGTATGCCCCCGGAATACTCGCTGAGGGCACCTGGCACATCTCAGGCAGCTGACGTGAGAGGCAAGGCTCCTACGACGTCGGCACCTCCAAATATGCCGATGAACCAGAGTCCCCAGTATACTACAACTACTACTGCCAGGCCTTATACTGGGAATTCTCAAGCTCCAACATTTTAGATACCTAATGCATCGGCAGATTCAATGCCGACGCAACAGAGGTTTATGACTCAGCCAGGGTATGTCAATTCAATGATGATGCCCAATTACCAGACATCGGCAGAGTCTATGCCGATGAATGCTAATAGTGGATGGCTTGGGCAGCAAGTCTTTCCACAAATGCCCCAACAGAATCATCAGGTTACAGGGTTTCAACAAGGCCAGATCTTCCCTAGATTCCAGAACCAAGGGGTGGCCAACCAGCCAATGAATCTCGGCCAGCAGTTTGGTGGTCAACATCGTGGTGGTCAGCAGATTGGCGGTCAGCAGGTTGGTGGCCAATTGGTCAACCCAATGTTCCATGCAGATCGTGCACCGCACAGACACGTGGAAGCTTACCAGTAGGTGCCGGATCCGCAACCGCCTCATCGGCAAGATGCCGATGCTTATTGGGCCGATAAGATTGCTGAGGTGATGAGAGACCAATTTGGGATAAAACCCAAAGTCAACACTTATTCTTATCGGACACCATATCCTCCTGCTTATGATTTAATCCCACTTCCAAATCGGTACAAAGTGCCAGATTTTACTAAGTTTTCAGGGCAGGATGATACATCAACCATAGAGCATGTCAATAGGTTCATCATCCAATGTGGAGAAGCTGCTAACAGGGACGAGTTAAGGGTTCTTTCTCGCCGTCATTGTCTGGATCGGCTTTCACCTGGTTCATATCATTACCTCCCAACTCAGTGATTACTTGGGCCGATCTAGAGAAACAATTCCATAAGTACTTCTTTTCTGGGGTTCATGAGAAGAAGATCACCGATTTGGTCAAATTGAAGCAACACAATGATGAATCGGTTGAAAGTTTTGTGCAAAGGATACGGGAGGTCAAGAACAAATGCTATAGCCTGGTTCTGGATGATCGGCAGTTAGCCGATTTGGCTTTCCAAGGTTTGTTGCCACACATCAGGGACAAATATGCATCTCAAGAGTTCGAAAGTTTAAGTCATTTGGTGCAGAGAATTTCTGATCAAGATATCTGGCCTTTTGAGCCCAAGAGAGCGTGGAACAAAAAGGTATCATTTGTAGATGAAGCGGCAAGCTCGGATTCCGATGAAGAACCAGTCATCGGCTTGGCAGAATGGGTGAAAAATAAGAAGCCGATGTCTTGCCCTTTTGGGCATAAAGAGCCTGAGAAGTTCGCATTCGACATCACCAAAGCCGATAGGATATTTGACTTTCTACTTCAGGAAGGTCAGATCAAGTTGTCACCCAATCATGTGATCCCATCGGCTGAAGAATTGAGGAAGATGAAGTACTGTAAATGGCACAATGCGACTTCTCACAGCACCAATGATTGCAAAGTTTTTAGGCAACAACTACAATCGGCTATAGAATCCGGGAGGATCAAATTTGATAGCTCCAAAGCTCAGAAGCCGATGAAGATTGATCAACATCCTTTCCCAACAAACATGCTGGATGCTAAGGGAAAGGCCAAGGTCTTAACATCGGAAGCAGCTAAAAGAAGTGCATCGGTGGATCCTCAGCATCAGATCACCACTGCCGATGCGAAAGGAAAAGGCCTGATCCAGGAGGGAACTAACTCAGGAAGGCCTCCCCGATCTGGTATTGTGATAACTCACAGAAAGCCTCGGGAAACCTGGCAGCAACGAGAGGATCGGTATCGGCGCCAGCAAGAGGACTATCGTCGGGAAGAGGAAAGACGCCGACAGGAGTGGAATCGGCATAGGGATCACTAGAATTGCCCGTTCTTCATCCATTGTTGGGAGGAGAATATCAAGCTTCCTACTGTCAGAGATTGTCCTGAGTGCAATGGTTATGATCGGTATGACAGATCCGACCGGCGCTATCACGATGATGATAGGCGATTCAATGGGCCGATTAGGGGGAGAGCGTCCGTTCATGATCGGTTGGGGGGCAAGCTCAGTGTGCACGACAGGCTCGGCGGTCGTATTAGATATTTCCCCAGGAACCAGGAAGAACTTGAAGAAATGGCTAATGCTCGGGTTCCCGGTGAGTTTATCTTCTGCAGGGACGCCAATACTTATCGGATGGAGTCAAGGGAAAATCATCGTCCATCGGTAAGGCAGCAGCAACTTCCTCCATGGTGTCCAGAGGGGTTGACTAGGACGCAGAAGAGAAGGTTGCAGCACGGGAGGCGAGAGGAATTAAGCAAGGGCGAGAACTCTGATCAGTCTGGAGATCAGCAACAATCAGATCCCAAGGGAAAAGGTCCATCGGCAAGTGTCAACATGGTATTTACGTTGCCGATGGAATTCCTTGCGCCGTCCTGTAATGATGAGTTAGAGTTTTCCGACCAGATAGCTCAGCTGGCTCTGGATCCGATGACGGCTATCTTTGAAAAGCCTACCGATGATGAAAGGCAACATCTTAAGGCTCTATTTGTTAAAGGAAGAGTGGATGGTCAGCCAATGACCAAGATTTTGATTGATGGTGGGGCTGGTATCAATATCATGCCATATGTAGTGTATCGGAAGCTTGGAAAAGGAGATCAGGATTTGACCAAGACCGATATGATGCTTAAAGACTTTGAAGGGAATTTGTCTCCGGTCAAGGGAGCCATATGTGTTGAATTGACCATCGGCAGTAAAACCTTACCGACAACCTTCTTTGTGATCAGTGGAAAGGGTGCTTATAACTTACTGTTGGGAAGAGATTGGATTCATGCCAATTGTTGCATCCCGTCCACAATGCACCAGTGCTTGGTCCAATGGGTAGGCGACAAGATTGAGATTGTCCCGGGGGATTCTTCCTATGTTATTGCATCAGCAGAGGCAGACACCTATGAAAGGACTAGGTGTATTTCAGGAGAAGTTTGGGAAAAGGATTTTCTCAAAGTTGCCGATTATGAGATTCCACCGATCCAAGCAGTCGGTTCTGACGAAGATTTTTAATGGATAGGTTCGCCGATGATGGAAAATTAGGCCAAGGATTCACATCGGCCAATGATCTAGTAGAAGTAGATATAGGTAGTGGTGATAAACCTAGGCCTACTTTCATTAGTGCTAAGTTAAATTCTGAGTGTAAGCAACAGTTAACCGATTTGTTAAAGGAATATAAAGATTGCTTTGCTTGGGATTATACTGAGATGCCTGGTTTGGACCGATCGATTGTTGAACATCGGTTGCCTATCAAGTCTAGATTTCAGCCGCATCAACAGCCAGCTCGCCGATGTAATCCTAATATTCTTCCTGATATCAAGGCCGAAATAACCAAACTAATTGAAGCTAAATTTATTCGGCAGTGTCGGTATGCCGAGTGGATTTCCAATGTGGTTCCAGTCTGTCACACCCCAAAATTCCTACTTTGGGATATGACTTAGAAAACACTAAAAACAAAGCCAAAGATTTTATTATTTGATAAAATGTTCCAACTTTAGTTATGTTGTCAACATTTTAGATAGTGGAAAAATGTGAGTTTCTAAAATTTTTCCAATACAACTTAGTGGTTTGTTGCATTCATGCCTTTGCATTGTGTTTATGTTTGAAAAATGAATTTAATTATTTCTAAATATGCTTGGTTTGATCGCAACCTTGTCTTCCAAAATCCCAACCCAAATATTATCATATCTTCTCCACCTGATGTGTTATAATCCTTCCTCTTCCAAGCTTTTACCGAACTCCAAATCAATCTCCATTTAGGTGAAGCCAATACCAACACTCTTTCTTTCTATCATGTATATAGCAGCCCAACTTATCTCGTTTTCATTAATGGACTTATACTTTCTTCCCTTTTTATCACAATAGAAGCTCAAGTTCTTATTTGTTGTCAAAATGTCAAAGTATGACCATTATTTGTTTGCATCTCAATGCTTTGGGTCAAGAACAACTCTTCCCAACACTCTTCTCTTCTTCTCCCACCCCTTGGCCGAGCTCTCTTTTTCTCCTGTGAAAACATGCGCCACATCTTCTCTGAGCGTGCATGGAATCAACACCGTAACTCCCTTTTAGTGTTCCTCTTTTGAATTGTGCAATTAAAAGATGAGTAGCAGCAGCATATCTCCTCCCTCTCCCTCGCATGAAAACATCACTCCTTCAATGCCGACCTCCCCTTTCCCTGATGCAAATAAGAGCAGCAGCACTTTAATCCATCAGTGGAGCTCCTTTGCATGCCCATCTTAAATCTCTCCATCAATCACACATTACTTCCTTGATGGCTAATGAAACAACCATGACTTCCTCATATCCCTTTCATTTCTGCATGCATACATGCAACAGAGATGCATTATTTTCTCTTCTCCCTCTTTTCATCACACAGAACAGATGGACACACCTACTAAATCGGTATCCTCTCATATGCTGCCCGCTTCTCTTCCTCCATGCAAGAATTATATCTACATCAAATCCCTTCTCTTAATGCCTCTCTAATTACAAGATTAAAAGCTGATGAACAGCCATCCCTCCTCTGCTGCCCACGCCTCTCCCTACTCTCATGCAAAAATAGCAACACTAATGCTCCCTCCTTCAATCCCTTGAAGTCATCTCAATAAGCATCCATAATTCCTCTAACTAATTCTCTTTCTCTTAATATTCTATTTTTATGTACAGAACCAAAGGATGAATTGTTCTCATGGCCAGCCATCTCCTCTTGCTGTTGCACTGGCGCCTCTCCCTTTTCCTCATGCAAGAATGGATGCAACAATTCATTGCTTTAACTTCCTAGACCCACCCTCCCCAACAATGCTCCTTTACTCTTTATTTGTTATCTTCGTTTCAGCTGCATGCTGAAGAAGTTAAAAGAATAGCAGAGCACCTCTTGCCTATGCCGACAACCTCATTCCTCCTTAAACACCTATTCCTTTTGCCTCCACTTTCAATTGCATGCACATAATGGCAGCCATTCCTCCTTCTCTTCTTTTCTCACGCAACAGCCAAAATCTCTCTTTTACTAACCTTTACACCATTGCATGCATGCAACAATCAACCACATTTCCTCCTCTCTCTCACCCACAAACTAGTAGCACACCTCTCTTTATCTCTATCTTGACAATACCATTTTATTCTCATGAATATCTTTAAAAGCATGGATCCAGGCAGCAGTAGCCATAACCTCCCCCTCATCTCCTCTCTTTTTCTCATGCTGATCCATGTTTACTTCTCCACACTCCTCTCAAGCAAACACGGAAAAACATCCATTCCTTCATCCATAATTCTCATGGTAACACCTCTATTCACTCCTTTCTTGACAGCATCTCTTTAATCCATTGGTTTTGCTCTCACTTCAATGGCATGCATGCACATAATAACCAGCACCATCTCTCCTTTTTTTTCACACGCAAAAAAACCAGCAGACATCTCCTTTCAATCCCCTCTTGATGGCACCAATTTTTACTCCAATTTACTTCACTTCATTTGCATGCTCTCATGCAGCAAACTACAGCTATAAAACCCCCTCATCCCCTCCTCTCTCCCTCACGCAAGCACCAGAGAAGGAGCATCCCATCTCCTCCCCTTCCTCCATCAGATGGGCGACCCTCCTCCTCTCCTTTTCCCCATGGCTGCAGCTCCAAATTCCTCTCATTCTTCTCCAACAAAATGGAACCACAAGATCAATCGGAGTATGTTATGCCACTGGTTCTATCTTCTAGGAATGACAGCAACAATTGGTGAGATTTTCTCCTTGTTGTTCATCTCTTATATATCCCCTTGCTGATCTCAACAAATCACAGGACCTCAAGGAATTCCTCATGATAATCCCTAATGCACAGAGATGAGGTTGTGCTTCCTATTGAACTCCATGCAGTGATATTCCTCGCTTCTTATCGTGGTTTGCCGCCGTTGCTACTACTGCTGTGCAGCATGGTGAGGACACTCCAACTCCTCCACTCTCACCTACATGGTCACCCTATCTTCTTCCTCTAATTTCCTCTCCTCCCTTTTTATGAAATTGCAGTGCCCTAGCTGCGATGAATCCGTTATGCCACTGCACATATTTTCCCGTCGCTGGAATCCAGGAATCGTTTGCATTGTGCTGCGGTAAGGGTCATGGTTTTCTCTGTTTTTGCTGAGAAACTCATGTTCATCATGTCCCCTCCTTGTTGTGACCTTTCAAGGAAATACCATCCTGCTGCAGTGCTTCATGGAGGCCATCTCAATGTGCCGTGTCGCCTTCCGAAACCAGCAGCACATCCCATCGATTGCCAACCGTTTTGCTGTCCATCATTGGCGTTGGTCGCCATCGAGATCATGTCCAGCAACAATGAACCTTGATGTGAGTCCCTCCCCCCCTGTCTCAATCTTGTATACATATTCTTTTCCATAAATCATGAGCCATAGTCCAAGTTTGATCAAATTCTGTCAAAAGTTTTCCCGCAATCGTGTTGCTGTCCTTTTTGGACAGCAGTGTTATTGCCGGTCAGCGTTCATGTTCTCCATTGATCTGTCAAGCTCTATGATGAATCCTTTGAATATAACATCATTTATATATTTGCACACGTCCCTGCAAAATTTTATAGCGAGAGACTTCAAGATGAAAGAGATATAATCGTCTTTTTAGTGCTTGCTGTCCCTGCTATTTCAGCAGTGTTGTGCCTCTGTTTGGTAGTGATGTTCCCCATAATACATTAGTCAAATCATCAAACCATTCATACAGCATGTGTGTCCTATACTTGCACATGCCTCTGCAAAGTGTCATGGCTATAGGATCAAATTTGGAAGAGATATGATCCTATCTTTTGCTCACTGTCCCTGCTGCCCCGCAGCAGAGTTCCAGCTGGTTGGCATGCATATTCCCGATATTCCATCACTCCAGTAACTGTGTCCTTCAACCACAATGTGGCTTATATTGTTGCACATGCCTCTGAGAAATTACATGGCCATAGGATTCATGATAAAAGAGAAATGTTTCTATCTTGTGCTTGCTGTCCCCGCAGCCCCGCAGCAGAGTTCCTGCTAATTGGCGAGTGTGTTGCCGAAAATCCACTACTCTGTTTGTCAAATCCTATTACCCACCTGTGTATAATAAACTTGCACATGCCTCTGCAAGTTGGTTTGTCCATAGGTGCCACGATTGTCGTGATATAGTGGTCACAGTAACTGCTACAACTGCTGTCCAGCAGACAGCAGTGCAAGTCCTTTTGTAGTCATGTTTCCCGGTCCTCCAATACTTAGAATAACTTGTTCTTTTGCCACAATATATTCCATACAGTCCACAACAAGCCCACAAAAATGATCTCAATTTGGTGCTGCTAAGACCATGTTCTTTATAATCATAACCACCACTGTCCGCCACTGGGTTTGCTCAACCGTTGTGCAAATCGGCATCATCGTGCTTTCCTTTTATGTAACATTTCACTAGTGCAGCCATTAGTCATAATATGTTCCATGTATACTCTTCACAAATCCATAGTCATCAACAAATCTTCTATAGATCTTTGTGCTCCATAAATCTCGCATCCACGTTCATCATGTTTACTCTAATCCTATCAGTTATCGAACCTTCTAGTCTCTATCTGATATATCTTTTAATCATGAGTTTGTGTTAGTTGTTTTTGTGCTCAACAATCGTAGTTGCACGTTCTACGTGTTTAAAACTTTTATCATATTTTGTAATGCTTGGTGTACTGTTTTTAGGTTCTTGTGATGCTTGTACCGGTTGATTGCTAACGTTAGAAGAGGGGCTCTACAAGGATAATCAAGAAGTTGGATAGCAAGAATTTGGAAGGCAAGTGTAACATGAGTTTCCCTTGTTACCTAATAACTATTTAATAACCTCTTCATGTGCATGTGTCTAATATGATAAACCCCTAAGGACTTTACCTAGAACTTTTGTTATCCTGAATCCCTTGTTACCATGGGTTATGCATATGGGTAGTTTTGCTTAGTCTGTAATCACCAAACAATATAATGTTAATCTTGACTAATGGATTATGTAATCAATGATAAAATGATGTTTTTTAGCAACATGGATATAAGGGGGCTAGAGCATTGGGCCTTTTTGGGTGCTCTAGTCTGCCCTCCGTAAGGACTGAATCTTAAAGCGGCCACCCAGGATTTACCGTACAACCATGAGAGCTACATGGCTCTGGCTTTAGCTCAGTAAACTGAACTTCTCTAACTTGTTAGTGGTTACCGAAAGGCGCAAGAGGGGGGTGCCTCGTGGTGTATAGTTGTTTTCCTACCTTGGTGTGTACAGTGCCGCGACCACATGTGCCTCTTGGAGGAGGACACCTATGCACACTTGCCATTGAAACCTCGCGGCTACTAACTTGTTAGGGGGACTTTCGAAAGGCTTCATAGTGAACCCTACCGACTTACCTTGGAAGTGAGTCAAGAGGCTGATCACCTCGGGCATATGGGTAACACGACTCATGGTGAAAGTGTACAAGCTCTGCAGAGTGTTTTAAAACTGATATATCAGCCGTGCTCACGGACACGAGCGGCCTGGATCCTTTTCGAGATAGATGGTTCTATGGATGGTTTGGGTGATCATTAATCTTGATGATAATTATCATACTTCTCATCTTGGGAGCTTAAGCATAACCTAGCAACATAGGTTTAATAATAAAATATTACCAACTAAAAATGCTTATCGCAGTCAAACCAAGTCAAGCCTTTTGAGCTTTGCATCCCCTCATGTTATACTTGTTGAGTATGGTGCGCTCACACTTGCTTTACATTCAACAATCAAAAATCCCGGATGGGTACCAGATGGTGATACAAAGGCGGAGTTTCCTGAGATGTTCTAGGAGTACTAGGCGAGTGTACCCCCAGTCAACTGTCCCTGTGGAAAATGGAGACCCAAAGTGAAGATTAGGATTAGTTTCCGCTATGCTTTGTAATAGATGTAAGCCATGTTGTAACTATGTTCCGATATATAATAAAGCATTGTTCTTGATATTCTCCATATTTGTCGCTATATGTGTCATGTGGACATCCTGGGCACAGATATAGTTAGCGCTTGGTCTTCTTTGGAAAACCGGGTGCGACACAGTCTACAAGAAAAATGGAAAGCTTCGGGTCTGTATTGATTTCAGAAATCTTAACAAGGCTACACCGATGGATGGCTACCCGATGCCAGTTGCCGATCTGCTAGTTGATGCTGCGGCTGGACATCGGGTTATCAGTTTTATGGATGGCAATGCAGGGTACAATCAAATATTCATGGCTGAAGAGGATATTTCAAAGACTGCATTTAGATGTCCTGGTCATGTTGGGTTGTTTGAATGGATAGTCATGACCTTTGGTTTGAAAAATGCTGGTGCTACTTATCAGAAGGCCATGAATTTCATATTTCATGAGTTCATTGGCAAGCTGGTGGAGATTTATATTGATGACGTAGTGGTTAAATCTGGAGATTTCACAAAGCATCTTGCCGATTTACGAAAAGTGTTGGAATGTATAAGGAAGCATGGGTTGAAGATGAATCCCAATAAGTGTGCATTTGGTGTATCGGCAGGACAATTTCTTGGTTTCATGGTGTATCAGAGGGGGATTGAAATTAGTCGAAGATCCATTGATGCGATCAACAAAATAGTTGCTCCCACCAACAAGACGGAGCTCCAGTCCTTGATCGGCAAGGTAAATTTTATCAGGAGATTTGTATCTAACTTGTCTGGTAAAATTCGTGCTTTTAGTCCTTTGCTCAAGTTGAAGGCCGATCAAGAATTTGTTTGGGGGAAGAAACAACAATTGGCTTTAGATGAAATCAAGAATTATCTGGTGAATCCTCCAGTACTGATTTCACCTCAGCAAGGGAAGCCCTTCAGATTGTATTTGTCTACCGATGGGATGGTCATCGGTTCGGCATTAATTCAAGAATTTGAAGGGAAGGAACGTGTGATTTACTATATAAGCAGGAGGTTGATTGATGCTGAGACCAGGTATTCGGCTATTGAAAAGCTGTGCTTATGCTTGTACTTCTCCTGTATTAAGTTAAGGCATTATTTGCTATCGGCCGAATGCATGGTTATTTGCAAAGACGATGTGGTCCGATACATGCTGTCTATGCCGATCATGAGTGGCAGGATCGGTAAGTGGATTTTGGTGCTGTCAGAATTCGATCTGCATTACGAATCTGCTAAAGCGGTTAAGGGACAGATCATGGCCGATTTTGTAACTCAACATTGCGGTACAATGGAGGCTTTGGAAATTGTACCTTGGACGCTCTTCTTTGATGGATCCACATGTGACCGGGGGGCAGGAATCGGCATAGTATTAATCTTCCCTTAGGGAAGGAAGTATGAGTTTTCCTTGCCGATTGTTGCCACGTCCACAAATAATCAAGCTGAGTACCAAGCTTTGATAAAGGGTTTGGAGTTGCTGAGGGAAGTTCATGCTGATGCTGTTGAGATCTTCGGGGATTCTATGCTAGTTATAAATCAATTGGTTGGAAGCTATGAATGACGAAGTGAGATATTGATAGCTTATTATGAAAGGAGTATGCGACTGTTGAAGGAATTCAAGGATTTCCGGTTAGAGCATGTTCCTCGATTGCATAATGAAGAGGCCAATCGGTTGGCTCAGCACACCTCAGGATATCAGCCTATGATTAATGCAGTATCGGCAATTGGTGCCGATGATTGGAGAAAGGAAATTGTTGATTATCTAAAGGATCCATCTAAGAAAGTTGAAAGACGAGTTCGGTTTCAAGCCACCAAGTATGTGCTCCTCGAAGATGAATTGTATTATCGAACTATTGATGGGATTCTTCTCAGATGCTTAGGCGATGATGAGGCTAAGGGTTTGATGGGAGAAATCCATGAGGGAGTATGTGGGGCATATCAGTCGGCTTTTAAGATGAAGTGGATGATTAGAAGAAATGGGTATTATTGGCCGACTATACTCGAAGATTGCTTTAAGTATTTCAAAGGGTGTCAAGGCTGTCAGAAATTTGGTAATATTCAAAGAGCACCCGCATCGGCCATAAATCCTATCATCAAGCCTTGGCCGTTCCGAGGATGGGCTATTGATTTGATCGGCCAGATTTATTCGCCATCCAGCAAGGGACATAAATTCATTTTGGTTGCCACCGATTATTTCACTAAATGGGTTGAAGCTATTCCTTTGAAGAAAGTTACATCGGCCAATATGATTGATTTTGTGAAAGAGCATATTATCTACCGATTTGGAATTCCTCAAACAATTACTACCGATCAGGGTACTATGTTCACATCAGGGGAGTTTGATGAATTTGCAATCGGTATGGGAATTAAAGTATTAAATTCTTCTCCTTACTATGCTCAAGCTAATGGGCAGGCCGAGGCATCTAACAAAGGGATTATCAAGCTTATTAAACGAAAGATTGAAGAAAATCCTAGGAGGTGGCACACATTATTAAATGAAGCTTTATGGTCATACTGGATGGCTTGTCATGGATCAACCAAGGTTTAACCTTATCAGTTGGTATATGGGCATGATGCGGTGTAACCTTGGGAAATTAAGACTGGGTCTAGGCGACTATCTTTTCAGGGTCAGTTGACTGCCGATGACTATGCTACTTTGATGACAGACGAGTTGGATGATCTAGCAGGGCATCGGCTAAGGGCTTTGATGAGTATAGAAGAAAATAAGAAGAGAGTTGCTAGATGGTATGATAAGAAGGTAAAGGCTAAAGAATTTGCCGATGGAGACTTAGTATGGAAATTAATCTTACCGATCGGGACTAAAAGTTCAAAATTTGAGAAGTGGTCTCCCAATTGGGAGGGTCCCTATCGGATAAGTCGATCGGCTCCTGGTAATGCCTATATTCTTGAAACTCTCGAAGGAGTTGAATTTCCCAGAGCATTAAATGGCAAATATCTGAAGAAGTACTACCCCAGCATATGGGTCGATGCATGAAGGTTTAAGTGCCGATAACATTCCTATCGGCTGGATCAAAATATATCTGGGGCTGAACTTAGTGTTTTAAAAGGCGCCGATAACAGTCCTATCGGCTAGACTAAGGTACTAGGAGTGCTCAAAAGGGGAGAGGAGGATGTATCGCCGATGAAGAGCTCATGTGTTCAGCAGTGCCTGGATTGCCAATATGGCGCGCAGACGGATCTGGTTGGCCTCTTCTATCTCCTTCACGTCGTCATCGGCAGAGCCCTCCACTGGCTTCATCTTTTTCTTCATCTGCAGAGCCGTGCGGGCTTGGATGTTACGCTCTTGCTCAAGAAGCTTGATTGACTCCAGCAGTTGGCTTTCTTCTTGTCGGGCTTGGGACAGGGCGTCTTCCACTTGCTTGAGTTCTGCCACAGGGCTTCTCTTTTGGCCGATAGATCGGAGATCTTGTGCTTCAGAGCATCTCCCGAGGACTTTAAAATGCCGATGTTCTTGTGCTTCTCATCGGCAAGGAGCTTCGCTTTCATCATCTCTTCAGACAGCTGGGCATGAGCAGCTCTATCGGCAAGACGTTGGGTAGCCCTCTGATACTGCAGCTGACGACTCTCTAGGTGTGCAGCTTGGAAGAGGATTTCTTCGGCATCGACAGGAATTTGGCCTCTGAGGGTCTTGAATAGAACTTTGGCTGGGTCAGAGTCATCAACCAGCTGGGCCGTATCTTGGTGAAGGAGGGCCGATAACTCTTCTAGCTTTGCCCTGACTTCTGCCGATGTAATTCCGACTGCCCGAGAAGAACTTGCCTCCTCACCTTCGTCTTCAGAGATGTCAATGGCGAAGGAGAAAAGACTGTCGGGAGAATCCTGTTCCTGAAAAGGGGATAAAGTGAGCCATTTCATGGTTAAGTATTGATAAAAACCGATGGAGGTTGGATGGCTTACTTGTTTCAAGGCAATCTCTCGCCTTTGACTGGAAGATGCTGGTGGAATTATAGGCTGATCGGCCAAAGTTGCTGATGGAACTATGTCAGCTGAAAATTAGCAGAGGTGATTATAAAATCAGGAAAATGGGTTCATCGACAATGATTTCGTAAAATATATTACCTTGGGGTGGTGCAGTACTTGTCTGGACCAAGGAAACTACCGATGCTATGATTGAGCCTGCTGGATCGGTAGTCTGCTCGCTTACATCAGCCAATCTGTCTTCAGGCTGAGGTACTTCTGACTGGGTCCTACTGGCTGGATTTCTTCCACTTGAGGTGCTTCTTGCAGCTGAGGGGGAGACGGAGCTTGTTGCGTCTGGGCTTCTGGAGAGGAAGGAGAAGATTCTACTAGGATTGGTGATACCGAGGGAGGAGAAGGCGTTGCTGTCTTTTGGCCCTTTGCTTGTGCTCTGGTATTCTTGGCACCTTTTCTCTTCGGCTGACTAGACTGGGGGACATCGGCACTTTTGCTTCTGATCCTTGCCGATGCGCCGGAGTGCTGATGCAAAAAAGGAAATTTGTGAGTACAAGTGTAATAAATGTAAGAGAGAGATCGGTATGAAAGAGTTTGAAAATGCACCTTGAACGCCTGTGCCAAAGTAGAGGCAGCTACCGATGGAGATATCTGAGTCCTCTTGGTAGTGACCTTCTTGAGGCGTACGCCTCGATGCATGATGGCAGCCAAAGTCGGAGCGTTGTTGCCGATTGAAGAGATCGGACCTGATGGAGAAAGGTCAATCGGCTTGCCACTCCTGCTGACCGATGGAGGAGTGTCATCAACCTGCAACGTAACACAGAAAGTGAGTTACTGATGAAAATGAGAATAAAAGGATTAGAACATCGGTTTGGAGGTACTTATAGTATCATCGGGGACCTTGTATTGGGGATCAATCATGCCACGGTATGTAAGGGCCGATCTGCAGAACAAGTGCTCCTTCCATTCTTCCCACCACTGCTTGTACGCCTGAGTAATGAAGAGGGCTGGAACCCACTTTGAGAGGTCTGCATCTGTATCGGCATTCGGTGACAGCTGGGCTACTCGGAACTCGAGAAGGTTAGTGATAACTTCCCGGGGTTTTATCACATCGGCATAACAGAGTGCAATCGGCAGGTGGCCGAAAGCTAGTTGATGGGCTAGTGCCGATGGGTTGTAAAACTCATAGGTTTGGTTGGAGGTTTTCCCACCACCAAAGAAGTTCACTGGTATAGCTCTAGGAGTAATCAGTGCCGTCATCACATCGTGGTCCTTGTTGAGAACATCATTGAAGGGATGGAAAACCAAGAGAAACATGGTGTCTGGATCTTCATAGGGCATCCATGCTCGCTGTTCTCTTGTCAAGCCTTCATACAGGGTTTAGAAGAATCGACTGACCTGGTCTGCATTGCCTCCTGTACCGGGAAGTACTATGGCAGCCTCACCAAAGTTCAGAGGAGGGCGAGTCGCCGATTCTTCTTCATCCAGTTCATAGTTCGCGGCTATATCCCTGGGGAAGCGCTGTGCGAAGAGGTCAAACTCAAGACGCTTGTGCATGTGGAGACTGAGCCACATGTTGATGAACCACCAGGGACCCCCCAAGTTGCCGATGGACTGGCCGAGCAGGAGTTTCTTGGCTACCTAGTGAAGGAGGTGGTAAGCCGCGCCAAGCAGGTATTGGCCGAGGGGAAATCGGCCACCATTGGCTAGTCTTTCTGCTGCTGCTAGGTAGACTAAAGTTGGTCCTGCCGATCGACCACAGAATACGAATTTGTCTAGCCACATGTTCAAGAAGCTAGTCTGCTCCTTTATGTTAACAGGGCCTACTCGTTTGTATTTTTGGATGTATCCTGACCAACCACCAATAGAGCGGGTTTCTACCTTAGCACTGGGTTTGGTATCAAAGAAGTGGGTGCTATTGGCAGAAGATACATCTAGACCGGTGAGCATGACCACATCGGCAAGTGTAGGGGAAGCAGGGCCGTGGCCAAAGACAAAGGCGTTGAGCGTGTCTGACCAGAAATATGATGCAGCTATCAACAGTGACTCGTTCCTATACATATCGGCAATGGACAACCTGATGCATTGGTCCAGTTTTCTCTCGCCCCACTGGACTTCGTTTGAGTGACTGACTCTCAAGAACCAATCCTTCCATCCCACGGTAGGACTGGGCCAGGAACGGAAGGTGTCCTTCCATAGATCCAGAGAAAAGTTCTCGGCTCTAAAGGGGATTCTGTTTGTTTCCACGTTAATAAGATCGGTGGGATCTGGATTCCCTAAGGGGCCAAGACATTGGAGGTGTGGCTGATCGGTAGGGATGACAATTTTATTGGACAGATCCTAATGGTTTTGAAGGTAAAAAGGAAGACAAAGAAAGAAAAAGAAAAATGTTGAGTAAAATAAAGTGCGGATGAACAGGGGTACAGTAAAAGCGCAGGAGGTGAAGTGAAGAACTAACCTCAGGAACGGTGAAGTTGATGGCCATCTCCTCACGAAAAGGATGATCGAAGGCTTCGAGGTTGGTGAAGAAGGGGCTTTGTTGGAGTTTTTGGAGATCTCGAACAGCGCCGCCAGGAAGGTGGTGTTGGAACTGTGGAATGATGCGATGGAGAAGGAGTACCTGAGAAGGAACTATTTATAGGACAAAATGGGCAAGGGTAAATCTGACTTATCACTCCGCCGTATCCGTGAAATCCGAGGATACTCAGGAAGATATAGTAACTGTTCGCACGGTAATCAAGGGATTGTGCAGGCGATTTGACAGGAAGCGGTTGTGATCTGGAGATATTTTACTGTGCGAGATTTCCTGGTCGGTCCATCAGCAGCGCCTTGTAACGGTAATATTGCCGATGGGCGGATGAAGTGGAGATATCCGTTTGGGAGAATAAGATACTTTACTGAACAGAATGTCTTGGCCAATCCATCGGCGGGTCTCTGTAACGGTAACATTGCCGATGGGCGACTAAAGTGGAGATGTTCGTGTGGGAAGTTGAGGATTTTGAGGAATCTGCGGAGGAATCGAATCAAGGTTGTTCAGATTAAGGTTGTCGGTTACCAAGTTGAGAGAATTAATTGCGGAAAGGCGTCATTATTGCAGAAAATTTTGGAGCATTAATGATTTCATACTCCAAAATTGGGAGACATGTGTTGACACCGTTTTTGGACACGTACCCAAGATCGGTAGAGTGTAGATCGGCAAAAAAGGGAAATAGTGACTGGTCTGCAGGAGAGTTGCCGATAAGGGTGGTTGCCGATGAAAAGATAGCTGAATGTGGCTAAGTCCATGGGTGGTGATGTGTTTATGCCGATGGCCTGTATTAATCGTTGCCGATGGGGAATCTGCCGGTGACATGGAAGGAAGACTTGGAGGTTGCCAATTGGTCCGTGGTGGTGTCCCAGCTTGTCACAGCAGAGTAGTTTTAAGTTTTCCTTAGTTATTTAAATCGTTTTGTACACGGATTCTGTTTAAATTTGGAATTCGAATTCTAGTCATGTCTGGTTGTAGCTCTTTGAGCAGGGTATAAATGTGGACCCTAGGACCTTGTAAAAGACATCTATCAATCAATCAAACACACGTTTTTACTCATATTCCAGCATCTACTTTTTCGACGACTTCGTCATATTTTCCTTTTTATTACGAGTTCTCAGGAGTTTGTCGACCTAAGCTCGACGTATTCTCAAGTTCCGCGTGAATACCTCTTGGCCGTGGCATCCGGGCGCATCGCTGTTGTTGGGACCAAAGTATTCGAGTTATCACCTTTGCCGATAGTAAGGTCAAATCGGTTGGGACGCCTTAACGTTTGAATCGGGTATTAGCCCTTTGTGTTTGCAGATCAGCTTTTGCATCAACACTTGGTTAGACCGATAGTTTTAATTCTACATTTGTTTCGGTTAGCCAGCGCGATAAAGGTTTAGAAATGACTATTCACCCCCACTCTAGTTCGCCATCTCAACTCTTCATGCCTACAGTTGTAGTCTCCTCATGTCTCTCAAGTAACATATTTTCCAATTATAGTGCGAAATTTATTTTACATACATTAGAAAACTTTAAGTTAACTTAGTATTGAAACATGTACCTTCCTAGGTAGCTAGGAAGCTAAATGGACCAATTTCATTTATCTTGACAACAAATCATATGCTAAAATTTACTTGGTGTGTTCCCGTGCAACAAATCAACAGTAAGTATAGGATGCTTCTTAGTGGCCATATGTTTGCCATTAATAAGTGGGACATGTTTTACTAACCTCAAAAATTGGCAAATAGAAATATTCATCATATAGATTTTAGCTTTAACTAATCGACACAAAATGCCTATCAGATGCAAATGATTTCTTGATCTAAAGTTCTACGAATATGTGTTTCCACCTATACTAATGGTTTAAATCTAGAGAGCTAGTCCTAGGAAACCTAAATAAATCAAGTTCAGAGGGATTGTTGTTGAGATTACGAAGATCCTCTGAAAGGTCCTAATATGGCTAGAGGGGGGGTGAATAGCTGTTGACGGTCCTTAATGCTCACATTTAACCATCAACTAATCATGGAAAAGGATCCAAATGCAACTAACACCTAGACTTAGGGTTTTATCTGACAGAATTCCATGAGTTTTGGTGTTTGTCTATTTCTGCAGGGGGTTATCAGGAAATACGGAAGAAAGGCCCACACGTCGGGTTTACATAGAGATATTAACGTGTCGCGCAATTTTCTATCATCTAGAAGACTCCAGAAGCCATGAGAACGAACGGGAAGGAAATCGGGCTCGGAGGCAGGGCGCCCGCCCAACTACAATGCCCAATCAGGACACGTTTCGCGGATCATGCTCCACCGACCTAATACTTCAAGGAAAACCACACGATCAATGTCGGTTTGATCCGACGGCCCAGATTCATCTGAAAAGACTATATAAGCAAGGTCCCCTAGCCCCTGGAGATCATACCTCTTTTACAGAATCAAAGTTAGGGTTTCAATTCTTCATCCAAGTAGAGAGGATCCCTCTAGTTCTTCTAGTTCTACCTCTAGTTCATCTAGATCTAGTTCTAGTTCATCTAGTTCTAGTTCTAGTTCCTCTAGTTCTAGTTCTAGTTAGTTCTAGTTGTAATCTAGAAAATAGGGACAGAGAAGAGGAGAGCGGAGGAGGAGCCGGATCTGTTGGATCTTCCTCAACATTGTACTTTTGCAGCATCTGGTTCGTTCTTTATCGTTCTCCAGGTTCTTCAATTCATAACTCCTGAGTTCTCTAATTACTTTTATTTACATTCAAGTTATTTATTGGATTCCCGCTTGCATCAAGTGCTCTAGTCTTTGAAACATTAGAGTAGTAATTAATAGATTAGACGTGGTGTTTAGTCTTGCGATTACCTGGAATTGCACCCAATCCTGCGGATTGTTGTGGTAGCCTTAGGGTAGTGACAGCCCTAACGGTCGACGTATTCCACCTCGTTCGGATCGGTGTTTGTAGGACCGTAGTCGGAGCTTCCTAGCCCCCTTCTCATCTCTTTCTGTGGTTAGTGTTCTGATGTCTCCATATAGATAATCTTGAAGTAATTCTTGATTCTTAGATCAACTAGAGAACTCTCAGGAAACTTCCTCTCTTCCCACCAAAAATAATTATATAGTTATCCTTGGGCGATCTTGATTCTTAATTAGTACACTCACGTTCCCTGTGGAAAATCGATACTCTGGAATACTCCCGGGTGAAGGCTACATCGGTATCCGTGCGCTTGTGGATTTTTCTGTTTGCGCCAACAATAGCCTATTTAAAAATTCTACAAAGTCACTAGAGCAAGAGGTTAGTAAATAACAAAGTGGAGCTTTTTACTCTAGCTCTAATGGGGTGTTTGCAAGCCACTTATCCAACAATTCTAGTTGATATGAACACTAGGCACACAAGAGCTATGTTACTACAAGCTACACTAGTAAACTATGCTACACAAGGCAAAGCAAGCAACTAAACTAATTACACTACCTTGTGGTAAGTAAATGGATAGGATGAGATATTTATACAGCCGCGTAGGGTATGAACCAATCACCAATATATGAACAATCAAGCACCGAGAGAATGTCAATCAAACACAATTGAGACACCGATTTTTCTCCCGAGGTTCACGTGCTTGCTGGCACGCTACGTCCCCATTGTGTCGACCAACACTTGGTGGTTCGATGGCTAAGAGTTGTAGCACGAACCTCGTCCTCACTAGGATACTGCAAGAACCTACCCACAAGTGAGGTAGCTCAATGACACATGCAATCCACTAAAGTTGCCTTTGGCTCTCCGCTGGGGTAGGCACAAAACCCCTCACAGTCACCAGGAGATGGCCACGGACAATCACGAACTCGTGCCAATACTCCTCCACTGCTCCAAGCCATCTAGGTGGCAGCAACCACCAAGAGTAACAAGAAAACTGCAGCCAAATCGATCCCCAAGTGCCACAAGATGCAATCACTCAAGCAAATGCACTTGGAATCACTCCCAATCTCACAAAGATATTTAGTCTATGAAGGAGATGAGTGGGGGGTGTTTGCTTAGGCTCACAAGGATGTCAAGTATATTATAATGCCAAGAGTGTGAGCCCCAAGCTAGCCAACAACTATTTATAAGCTCCTCAAACAAATAGAGCCATTGGCCCTTTCACTGGGCAAAAGTCGAGACCACCAGACGCTCAAGCAAGAGGCACCGGACTCTCAACCCCTATGTCCAGTGCTCCAAAGCATAGCCATGTGTCCACTGAGTGAACCACGTGTGTCAATCTCTAGCCGTCAAAAACGCACCACCAGACGTGCTCAAGTTAGCACCAAACGCGTCTGGTGCACACCGGTCACGTACGCAGAGAGGTCTGCAAACGCGTGGGACAATCGGATGCACCTTGAGTGTCCGGTGCTCTCAGTCAGAAGCACCCACTGAAGTCAGGCCACACCAGACGCATAAACAGGGTCTAATCCACGTCCGGTGCAAAGCGTCTGGTGCTTAACCCTAACAGCGCCAGAGCCTGACAGCACACTAGACGCGCAGGCTCAGCGTCCGGTGCATGCGATCAGAGCGTCCGGTGAGCACTCTAGTGACTTCTCCAAACTTTCCATTTGCGCAATAGAAAATATGCATTTTATTTTCTCAAAAGCACTGAATCCCGCCTCGCAAGCTCAGCGAGAGGGAGAGAGGAACCCAAACCCCTCTCTACCCTTCAACCTCCACCTCCTTCTCAAGATGTGCCAACACCACCAAGTGTGTCCCAATAAGTGCACATGTGTTAGCATTTTCACAATCATTTTCTTTGAAGGAGTTAAGTTAGCTCACTAGGTTCTAAATGCATGCACATGAACAATGACACCTAGTGGCACTCGATAACCGTTTAGTCAAAGAATTCCCCTCTTTATAATATGACTATCTATCCTAAATGTGATCACACCCTCTATGGTGTCTTGATCACCAAAACCAAAACTCTAAGCAATACTTTTGCCTTGGTCTCCATAGGGTTTTGTTTTTCTCTTTCTTCTTTTCCAAGTTAAGCACTTGATCATCTTGTGGTCATCACCATCATTACCATGATCATCACTTGCTCCATCACTTGGTGGTTTGGCGGCTAAGAGGTGTAGCACAAACCTCGTCCTCACTAGGACACCGCACGAACCTACCCACAAGTGAGGTAGCTCAATGACACACGCAATCCACTAGAGTTTCCTTTGGCTCTCCATCGGGGTAGGCACAAACCCCTCACAATCATCGGGAGATGGCCACGAACAATCACCAACTCATGTCAATCCTCCTCCACTGCTCCAAGCCGTCTAGGTGGTTGCAACCACCAAGAGTAACAAGAAAACCACAGCTAAAACGATCCCCAAGTGCCACTAGATGTAATCACTCGAGCAAATGCACTTGGAATCACTCTCAATCTCACAAAGATGAATAATCTATGAAGGAGATGAGTGGGATGTATTTGCTTAGGCTGACAAGGATGTCTAGTAGTCAAGAATGCCAAGAGAGTGAGCCCCAAGCTGGCCAACACATATTTATAAGCTCCTCAAACAAATAGAGCCGTTGGCTCTTTCATTGGGCAACAAATGAGGCCACCGGACGCTCAAGCAGGAGGCATCGGACTCTCAACCTCTGCGTCTGGTGCTCCAAAAATAGCCACGTGTCAACTCTTTGAACTACATGCGTTGATCTCTAACGGTCACCTACAGAGCACCAGAAAGCAGTCAAGTTGGCACCGGATGCATCCGGTACTCACCGAACCCGTGCGCAGAGAAGTCTGCAAATACACGGGGTCACCGGATGCTAAGCACCGGATCGTCCGGTGCTCAGCGGTCTCATACGCAGGGAGGTTCGCAAACGGTTTGCACACCGGATCCATACCACCGGACGCACCCTGAGCGTCCAGTGCTCTCAGTCAGAGACACCCACTGAGGTCAGGCCACACCAGACACACAAACTAGGTCAAGCCGGCGTCCGGTGCCTGGCGTCCGGTGCCTAACTCTAGCTGAGCGAGGCACTGACAGCACACCGGACGCACAGACACAATGTCCGGTGCCTCCACGGCCAGCGTCCGATGAGTGTTTCTCTCCCACGACTTCTCCAAATTTCCACCGGCGCAATAGAAAAAATGCACTTTATTTTCTCAAAAAGCGTCGAATCCCTCTATGGTGTCTTGATCACCAAAACCAAAACCCTAAGCAATACCTTTGCCTTGATCTCCATTGGGTTTTGTTTTTCTCTTTCTTTTTTTCCAAGTTGAGCACTTGATCATCTTGTAGTCATCACCATCATCCCAATGATCCTCTCTTGCTCTATCACTTGGCATGTACCAACCTCATTAAGTCTACATACACTTAGTATAGAGGTTAGTACTAGGGTTTCATCAATTATCCAAAACCAAACTAGGGCTTTCAATCTCCCCCTTTTTGGTAATTGATGACAACCCTTTTTACAAAGATTTTCAATAAAATTTTCTTGGATTCATGTTGCTTGCCCAAGCATTTTACCATGTGCAAAGGTCATGGACAAGTTTTATAAACCCAAATTGGTAGCAATTGCTCCCCTACATATGTGCTAAGAGTTTGGATATGAAAGCTTGCACATATGTTTGAATAGGAAATGTAGGAGTCAATTTCTACCAAATGATGCTAAGGTGTAAAGAATTGACCTTTGAAGCGTGATACCAATCGGAGTTGCCAATGTATACCATCTTAGCACCATTAGTAACTAGACATTCACAAAACTAGAACACCCTGTGAGATTAACATTATAAACAAGGTTCTAGTACCACTTGTGAAGCAAATAATAGTCTAGTTACACTACCTATGTATGCTAGTTCTTCATTTCATCAATCAAACCTACAACTAGCATACACCACACAAGCAAGATATCGGAGAGAAAGCTTCTAAAGCTAATGCAAATGCAAGCAAACATATGTGATGCACATTCAAATGCATATTCAAATGCTACATTCAAGTTTATGAGCTTGCTCCCCCTACTTGTGTGCTTCCAAATTTTAATTGATCCCCTTCTTTTATCATGTTACTCCCCTATCTAAAATCTTTGGGAAATTCTCTCCCCCTTTGTCATTAATGACCACAAAAGGTTAGTGTGAAACCATGTGAAGTGAGATTGTTTTACCAAATTGGTTCAATCTAGATTACTTGCCTAAGATATTTAACTTGGTTTGATCCAAGGACAAGCTTCTTCACACCTCCAAATAAGGGTTATCTTGTACCATGTTGAGTTAAACACTTATAGATCATATTCTAGATCAAACACTAGGATTGCAAGCCCACAAACATGTCATATGCTACCACTAGATCAAGTCAATCACAGAAACAATAGTGGTACCATACAAGCATCTAATTCATTTGATTTTCATGAATGATCCTAAGACATGTAAGGAATGACTAGATGCACTAAGCAAGTCCTTAGCATAGGATGAATGACATGTCAAATAATTTTACCTTGCTTTGCTCGAAGGAGAGGCATGCCATATAATCGTGGTGCATCAACACATATTTGAGAAGTCAAGTATGTTCAATTCATTCCTTAGCTTGCGAAACCTCTTCTCGTCAAGTGGCTTGGTGAATATATCGGTAAGTTGATCATCGGTGCCTATACTCTCAATGCAAATGTCCCCTTTTTGTTGGTGATCTCTTATAAAGTGATGGCGAACATCTATGTGCTTTGTTCTTGAGTGTTGAACGGGGTTGTTGGTGAGTTTCATGGCACTTTCATTGTCACATATCAATGGCACTTGTTTGAAATTTATTCCAAAGTCCTTCAATATTGCCTTCATCCATAGGATTTGTTATCATCTTCAAAACCAGGAGGTTGCTCAACATAAACTTCTTCATTGATATAGCCATTTAGAAATGCACTCTTCACATCCATTTGATATAACTTGATGTTATGTGTGCAAGCATAGACCAACAAGATCCTAATTGCTTCCAATCTTGCAATCGGGGCATATGTTTCACCAAAGTCAAGACCTTCAACTTGAGTATATCCTTGTGCTACTAATCTTGCTTTGTTTTTTACAACTATCCCATCTTAATCTTGTTTGTTGCGAAAGACCCATCTAGTACCAATAACATTGTGATCACTAGGCCTCTCAACTAATTCCCATACTTGATTTCTCTTGAAGTTGTTAAGCTCTTCATGCATAGCATTGACCCAATCAACATCTCTCAATGCTTCATCAATCTTCTTTGGTTCAATGTGAGATACAAAGGAGAAATGCTCACAAAATGATGCTAGCCTTGATCTAGTTTGCACTCCTCTTTGAATGTCACCAGTGATATGATCCAATGGATGATCTCTTGTAATATTTGTTGGTTGGAGTATTTGCACTTGATTGCTTGCACTTGGTTGATCATGAGATGATATACTAACTTGTTGATCGTGCACTTGTGTACCACTTGTACTAGCTTGATTTTGATCATGAGAAACACTAGCTTGCACATTAGAGGTACAAAGCACTTGATCTTTGTCATCTTCAACATCAATCACCACTCTAGTCCTTAAATCACCAATATACATATTCTTCATTGCATTGGCCAATTGAGTGCCTCTCACATCATCTAGATTCTCATCTTCCTCTTGAGAGCCATTGGTTTCATCAAACTCAATATCATGCACCTCCTAAAGAGTACCACTAGCCAAATTCCAAACTCTATAAGCTTTGCTAGTAGTGGAGTAACCAAGCAAGAAGCCTTCATCACATTTTTTTTCAAATTTGCTCAATCTAGTGCCTTTCTTCAATATATAGCATTTGCAACCAAAAACCTGAAAATATGCAATGTTGGGCTTTCTACCATTCAAGAGCTCATAGGGTGTCTATTGACGGTCCTTAAGTATCAAATTTAATCATCAAATAAATAAAGAAAAGGATCCAAATGCAACCAATACCCAGACTTAGGGTTTTATCTCACAGAATTCCACGAGTTTTGGTGTTTATCTATTTCTGCAGGGGTTATCAGGAAATATGGAGGAAAGGCCCACACGTCGGATTTACATAGAGATATTAACGTGTGCGCCAATTTTCTATCATCTATTAGAGTCTAGAAGCCATGGGAACGAATGGGAGGCCGAGCGGGCCCGGGGACAGGGCGCCCGCCCTACTCTGGCACCCAATCAGGCTCCGCCTCGCGGATTATGCTCCACCGACCTAAATGATTAAGGAAAATCATGCGATTAAGGTCGGTTTGATCCGACGGCCCACGTTCATTTAGAAGGGCTATTTAAGCAGGCCCCCTAGCCCCTGGAGAAGACACCTCTACATCCCCTATTCATTATTCATAGACAGAGCAAAAGCTAGGGTTTGGAGATGAGAGCTCTCCTCTCTTCTCTAAACTAGAGTAGATCTAGATAGCAGCGAGATGGAGAGCGAGGGAGGATTGGAGGAGAGGCTGGCTTGTCGGTTCTTCCTCCGGTTGTACTTCGCCATGATCAAGCTCTAATCAAGCTTGCTCATGGGATGACTCTGGTAATCTACTTATTTCATTATGCAATTACTATCCATGTATGTTCTGGTTCACAACTCTTTTGAGTACTTTAATCTATAGGACGCTATAGGTGAGAGTTGTAGTATAGGTGTAAGCGTAGTGCTTAGACCTAGATTACTTTTGGATATCCCCTGTTAGCTGGATCGTGTGGTAGGACGCGTAGGTGACAGCTATATGGTCCTCTGTAGTCCACTTCCTGTTAGCAGGACTGGTAGGAGTCCTCGACCTTAGGTATAAGCATCCTCTGTGTTGTTTTATACTTATGGTACACCACAGACAGACATACCCCTTTGAAGTAGAGAAACCCTAGTTATCCTCTCTATTCTCCTATTATCGCCCATATATTAGATTGCTCTACTTTATATTCCCCCATTATCATTTTACCTTTAATATTGTTCTTATTCAATTCTATCACATTTCCTATTTACACCCACCTGTCTGTCTTGGTTAAGTTAGAGCATAGTTGGTTCTCCCATTTCCCTGTGGATACGATAAAACCTTTAACCGGGTAAAAGCTACAACGGTATCCGTGCACTTGCGGATTTATCTATGTGCGTATAAATACCATAGTACACTCTAGTGCCATGCTGGGGATGACATCCTAGTATTCAAGTGGTGTTAGCAAGTGTCAACAGTGTCTTCTCCATCATAGAGTGACAATAGAGTCGGTCGCTATAGTAGCAAGCCGTATTGATTGCTTCAGCCCAAAAAGAATGACTCATATTGTACTCACTCAACATCGATCTTGCCATGTCAATCAAAGTTCTATTCTTCCTCTCAACAAGACCATTAGATTGTGGAGAGTTCTTGGCCGAGAATTGATGCCTAATGCCAAATTCATCACAAAGTGTTGACACTTGTTAACTTACAAAAATTGTTTGCATTTATTTCTCCACCAGATATGAATATCTACTAGAATAGGGTTATCACTGACAATTTCCATGAGTTTTGTATATTCTGTGTTTTTCAGGGATTATTTCAGAAAGTGCTGAAAAGAGGGATTTATGTGCTAATCGGCCACGAAGCTTATCCACGACGGAAGGATGACACCAGAGGATTCAGGAACACTCTAGAAGACACCTGACGGAACGGGGGAGCCAGCAATCGCCAGGTGGGGCTAGCCAGCCCCACCCTAGCGTCGGTTGGCCCCCTACGGCTAGGGTTTGCTCCCCCCTTTTGGAAGCTTCCTCCACCGCCTCTGAGGAGCCATCTCGGCCACTTGTTAAGTCAGTTTGATACAACGACGCGTGTTCATCCCACTAGGCTATAAATAGAAGGCTAGACCCCCTTGGAGGAGGCTAGATCAAGAGATGAAGAGTCAGAGCATTAGATAGAGATCCACTAGATCTAGGCTAGCAATCAAGATAGAGAATTAGAGAGATAGAGTAGAGGAGTAGAGATTCGGAGGAGTCCCAGCCTGTCAGAGCTTCCTTAGGAGCTTTATTTGTCTAGATTCGTCTCCCTCACTCGGAACCACGTTCTAAGGTACTTTTGTATTTACCCTTTTGATTCAAGTAAGCAACTTGTTTGTATTCGTTCTTTGGTTTGCATCTCATATTATATTGAGTACTACGATTTGGGTAGCTCCTAGGTCAGAGTAGTGATTCGTAGCGTAGACGTGGTGTCTGGGCTATGGTTGCTTGTGAATGTCCCCTGATCAGCCGGACAGTGGTAGTTCACGTAGGTGACTTTATAGCTGCGCTGATTCCTTTGTAGTCCACTTCCTGTTGATAGGATTAATAGGCTTATAGGTGCTTGACAGGGGATTACTCTGATTCTTCCCCTATTCGGGTTACTTGCCCAATAAGACGATACTATACAAAGTTTACCGGTTATTGGAACCAGAGTACATTAGTATTTCCTCATCATCAATAGTTTTCTAGATTGATTGTGCCCCCTTAGATTAAGAAGTTATAGGCTAGGCGAAGGGTCGAGATGGCGGACTATAGGGAGGTGAATAGTCCTTTCTAAAACTTTAACACACCGACTAACCAAAATAAGTGCGGAATTAAAACTATCGGTCTAGCCAAGATTACACCCCTCTATCTAAGTTATCTAGCACCTTGAAAAGATCCTAAACAAGCAAACAAGGTGCTACCTTAGCAAGAGTTCGCCTAACAAATTTTAGGTGCAAGGTCACACAAACCTATGCCACTAGTACTTTACAAACCGAGAGCTCCTACACAACTAGTAAGCAAAAGCACAAAGCTTCTAAGCTCACTAGCAAAGCTCAATAACAAGGCAACCAATGCCAAATTAGAGAGCGCAAATTACTTAGCTACACAAACTAAGTAATGTGACTAACAAGGTTACACAAACCAAATTAGCCACATAAGAGGACTGCTTCTAGCTACACAAGCAAGAAGGTAACTAACAAGCTACACAAGCTAACTAATTACAGGAGCAACTACACAAGCACAAATATATGAATGTAAATACAAGCTTGTGTTAGGGACTTGCAAACCAACGGGAAGAACAAAGTTGACACGATGATTTTCTCCTGAGGTTCACTTGGTTGCCACCAAGCTACGTCCCCGTTGTGTCGACCAACACTTGGTGGTTCGACGGCTAAGAGGTGTTACACGAACCTCGTCCCCACTAGGACACCGTAAGAACCTACCCACAAGTGAGGTAGCTCAATGACATGCACGATCCAATAAAGTTGCTCTTCACGATCCCCGCGGGGTGAGCATCGTACCCCTCACAATCTCTTCTCCAGAGCACCGCACAATCTCCTTGTGTGCTTCAATGGAGTCACAAGCCACCAAGCCGTCTAGGAGGTGGCAACCTCCAAGAGTAACAAGCACCACTAGCTTGCAACACAAACACCTAGTGCCACTCGATGCAATCTCTCAATGCAACGCACTAGAATCGCTCACTCACACAATTGGATGATCACTATCAAGCATATGTGAGTTAGAGGCTTCACTAGCACTCCCCTAGCATGGACACTAAGTCCCAAGGGTGCTCAACACTAGCCAAGGCTGACCACCACTTCTATTTATAGCCCCAAGGGCTAAACTAGCCGTTGCTCCTTCACTGGGCAAAACAAGTAGGCACCGGACCCACTGTAGGGACCACCGGACGCTCAACTCCTAGCGTCCGATGCTCAGGCGTCAGCCACATGTCACTAGCCGTTTGACCTCGACCATTGCTGCCAACGGCTAGCACGCGCTCGTGCCTGACATAGGACCACCAGACGCTCTGCTGGTTCACACCGGACGCGTCCGGTGCTCATCGGACTCGTGCGCAGAGAGCTCCGCAAACCTGCAGGGTCACCGAACGCTAAGCACCGGCAGCGTCCGGTGCTCACCGGACCCATGCGCAGAGAGGGTCTCAAAACGCCTACACACAGGACGCTGAGCACCAGACTCACTCCGGTGTGTCCGGTGCACTCTGCTTCCCGACAGCACACCAGACGCTCAGGCCAGCGTCCGGTGCCTCCGCGCACTGCGTCCAGTGAGTCTCTCGCGACTTCTCCAAATTTCCCATCGGCGCAATAGAAAATTATTGATGCAAAAGTAGATCTGCAAACACAAAGGGCTAATACCCAGTTTAAATGTTAAGGCGTGCCAGCCGATTTGACCTTAGTATCGGCAAAGGTGATAACTCGAATACTTTAGTCCTGACAACAGCGATGCGCTCGGATGTCACGGCCAAGAGGTGTTCACGTGGAACTTGAGAATACGCCGAGCTTAAGTCGACGAATTCCTAAGAACTCGTAGTAAAAAGGAAAAGTATGACGAAGTCGTCGAAAAAGTAGATGCTGGAATATGAGTAAAAACTTGTGTTTGATTAATTTATTCTATCTGTATTACAAGGCCCTAGGTTCTACATTTATACCCTGCTCAAAGAGCTACAATCAGACACGACTAAGACTCAAATTCCAAATTAAATAGAATCCGTATATAAAAAAATTTAAACAACTAAGGAAAACATAAAACTATCCCCTCGTAACCGATCAGGACACCGCCACGGGTCAATCGGCAACTCTCACGGAGCCATCGGCAACCTTCCTGCTATCGCCATCGGCAAACATTGTCATTGGTCATCGGTTAGGAACGCGCCACCACTCCTGGACTTAGTCATACTCAATCGTCCCTTCGTCGGCAACCTTCCTCATCGGCAACTCTTCTGCAGTCTAGTTACCGTTGTTCCGCCTGCCGATCTTGTACTCTACTGGTTTCTGTGTACGTGTCCAAAAACGGTGTCAACACATGCCCCCCAGTTTCAGAGTATGAAATCCTTAATGCTCTGAAATTCTCTGCATTAATGATGCCTTTCCGTAATTAATCTTCCCAATTTAGCAACCGACCATTAAATCCGAACAACCTTTGCCCGATTGTCTCGCAGACTCCCAGAATTTCTCAACCTCCCAAACCAGATAACGGACATCCTCACTTTATTCGCCCATCGGCAATATGACCGTTGGAGGAAGCTGCCGATGGACCGACCAGGGAATTCCGCACAGTGAAATATCTCTAGATCATGACCGCTTCCTGTCAAATCACCTGCACAATCCCTTGATTACCGTGCGAACAGTTACCATATCTACCTGGGTACTCTCGGATTTTACGGATACGGTGATGAGATAAGTCAGATTTGCCCTTGCCTATTTTGTCCTATAAATAGTTCCTTCTCGGGTACTCCTTCTTCATCAAGATACAACCCAACTGGTTGATGACTCCGACCCGGCCAAGGCTTTGTTCAAAACTCTCAAAGGCCAAATTCCTGCCGATGTTGAAGAAATCCTTTTTCAAGCTGCACATCTTGAGAGCCGTCAGCTGCAGTACCAGAGGGCTGCCCAACGTCTTGCCGATAGAGCTG
Source organism: Sorghum bicolor (assembly GCF_000003195.3). Lineage (NCBI taxonomy): Eukaryota > Viridiplantae > Streptophyta > Magnoliopsida > Poales > Poaceae > Sorghum > Sorghum bicolor. The sequence continues at coordinate 15,494,647 of NC_012877.2, forward strand.
CACATGCCCAGCTCTCTGAGGAGATGATGAAGGTAAAACTCCTTGCCGATGAGAAACACAAGAGCATCGGCATCCTGACATCCTCAGGAGATGTATTGAAATAAAAGATTTCTGATCTATCGACGAGAAGAGAAGTTCTGTTGGCAGAACTCAAACAGGTAGAAGAAGCCTTGTCCCAAGCCCGATAAGAAGAAACCCAACTGCCAGAGACAATCAAACTTCTTGAGAAAGAGCGAAATATCCAAGCCCGCACGGCACTGCAGATGAAGAAGAAGCTGAAGCCAGTGGAAGGCTCTGCCGATGATGATGTGAAAGTATTAGAAGAGGCCAACCAGATCTGCCTACGTGCTATATCGGCGATCCAGGCGCTGTTGAACATGTGAACTCTTCATCAGCAACATGCCCCACTCTGATATTTTGGTCTAGCCGATAGGGCTGTTATCGGCACCTTTTTAAAACACTGAGTTTTACCCCCAGATACACTTTGGTCCAGCCGATTGGAATGTTATCGGCACTTAAACCTTTATGCATCGACCCATATACTTGGGTAGTATTTCTTTAGATATTTGCCATTTAATGCTCTGGGAAATTCAACTCCTTCAAGAGTTTCTAAAATATAGGCGTTACCAGGAGCCGATCGACTTATCCGATAGGGACCCTCCCAATTGGGAGACCACTTTCTAAATTTTGAACTTTTAGTCCCGATTGGTAAGACTAGTTTCCATACCAAGTCTCCATCGGCAAACTCTTTAGCCTTCACTTTCTTATCATACCATCTAGCAACTCTCTTCTTATTCTCTTCTATGCTCATCAAAGCCCTTAGCCGATGCCCTGCTAGATCATCCACCTCGTCTGTCATCAAAGTAGCATAATCATTAGCAGCCAATTGATCTTGAAAAGATAGTCACCTAGACCCAGTCTTAGTTTCCCAAGGTAACACTGCATCATGCCCATACACTAACTGATAAGGTGAAACTTTGGTCGATCCATGACAAGCCATCCGATATGACCATAAAGCTTCACTTAACAATATATGCCACCTCCTAGGATTTTCTTCAACCTTCCGTTTAATAAGCTTGATAATTCCCTTGTTAGATGCCTCGGCCTGCCCATTAGCTTGAGCATAATAAGGAGAAGAGTTTAATACTTTAATTCCCATACCGAATGCGAATTCATCAAACTCTCCCGATGTGAACATAGTACCCTGATCGGTAGTAATTGTCTGGGGAATTCCAAATCGGTAAATAATGTGCTCTTTCACAAAATCAATCATATTAGCCGATGTAACTTTTTTCAAAGGAATAGCTTCAACCCACTTAGTAAAATAATCAGTGGCAACCAAGATGAATTTATGTCCTTTGCTGGATGGCGGATAAATCTGGCCGATCAAGTCAATAGCCCATCCCCGGAACGGCCAAGGCTTAATAATGGGATTCATGGCCGATGCGGGTGCTCTTTGAATATTGCTAAACCTCTGACACCCTTGACATCCCTTGAAATATTTAAAGCAATCTTCAAGTATGGTTGGCCAATAATACCCATTCCTCCTAATCACCCACTTCATCTTGAATGCCGACTGATGTGCTCCACATACTCCTTCATGAATTTCTCCCATCAAACTTTTAGCTTCATCTTCACCCAAGCATTTGAGAAGAATCCCATCAATTGTTCGATAATATAATTCATCCCCGAGGAGCACATACTTGGTGGCTTGAAACCAAACACGTCTCTCAACTTTCTTGGATGGATCCCTCAAATAATCAACAATTTCTTTTCTCCAATCATCGGCACCAATTGCCGATATTGTATTCAACATGGGCTGGTATCTCGAGGCATGCTGAGCGAACCAATTGGCCTCCTCATTATGCAACCGAGGAACATGTTCTAATCAGAAATCCTTGAATTCCTTTAACAACTGCATACTCCTCTCGTGATAAGTTATCAGAATTTCGTTGCGACATTCATAACTTCCAGCCAATTGATTTATAACCAACATAGAATCTCCGAAGATTTCAACAGCATCAGCATGAACTTCCCTTAGTAATTCCAACCCCTTTATCAAAGCTTGATATTCAGCTTGATTATTTGTTGACGTGGCAACAATCGGCAAGGAGAACTCATACTTCATTCCCCGAGGGGAAATTAGCACTATGCCGATTCCTGCCCCTCGATCACACGTGGATCCATCAAAGAAGAGCATCCAAGGTACGATTTCCAAAGTCTCCACGTCACCACGATGTTGAGTTACAAAATCGGCCATAATCTGTCCCTTAACCGCTTTAGCCGATTCGTAACGCAGATCGAACTCCGATAGCGCCAAAATCCACTTACCGATCCTGCCACTCATAATCGGCATAGATAGCATGTATCAGACCACATCATCTTTGCAAATGACACTGCATTCGGCCGATAATAAATAGTGTCTCAACTTAATACATGAGAAATAGAGACACAAACATAACTTTTCAATGGCCGAATACCTGGTCTCAGCATCAATCAATCTCCTGCTTAAATAGTAAATCACACGCTCCTTTCCTTCAAATTCTTGAATTAAAGCCGAACCGATGACTATTCCATCGGTAGACAAATACAATCTGAAGGGCTTCCCTTGCTGAGGTGGAATTAGAACTGGAGGAGTTACCAAATAATTCTTGATTTCATCCAAAGCCAATTGTTGCTCCTTCCCCCAGACAAACTCTTGATCGGCTTTCAACTTAAGTAAAGGACTAAAAGCACGAATTTTACCAGATAAATTAGATATAAACCTCCTGATAAAATTTATCTTGCCGATCAAGGATTGGAGCTCAGTCTTGTTGGTAGGGGCAACTATCTTGTTGATAGCATCAATGGATCTTCGACTAATTTCAATTCCTCTTTGATGCACCATGAAACCAAGAAATTGCCCTGCCGATACACCAAATGCACACTTATTGGGATTCATCTTTAAACCATGCTTCCTTGTGCATTCCAATACTTTTCGCAAATCGGCAAGATGTCTTGCAAAATCTCCAGACTTGACCACCACATCTTCAATATAAGTTTCTACCAGCTTGCCGATGAACTCGTGAAAGATAAAATTCATGGCCCTTTGATAAGTAGCACCAGCATTTTTCAAGCCAAAGGTCATGACTATCCACTCAAACAACCCAACATGACCAGGACACCTAAATGCTGTCTTTGGAATATCTTCTTCAGCCATGAATATTTGATTGTATCCTGCATTGCCATCCATAAAGCTGATGATCCGATGTCCAGCTGCAGCATCAACCAGCAAATCGGCAACCGACATTGGATAACCATCCATCGGCGTAGCTTTATTAAGATTCCTGAAGTCAATGCAAACCCGAAGCTTCCCGTTTTTCTTGTAGACCGGAACAACATTGGAAATCCACTCGGCATACCAACATTGCCGAATAAATTTGGCTTCAATAAGCTTGGTTGTTTTGGCCTTAATATCAGGAAGGATATTAGGATTACATCGGCGAGCTGGCTGCTGATGTGGCCGAAACCCGGACTTGATAGGCAACCGATGTTCAACAATTGATCGGTCTAAACCAGGCATCTCAGTATAATCCCAAGTAAAGCAATCTTTATATTCCTTTAACAAATCGGTTAACTGCTGCTTACACTCAGAATTTAGCTTAGCACTAATAAAAGTAGGTCTAGGTTTATCACCACTACCTATGTCTACCTCTATTAAATCATCAGCCGATGTGAATCCCTGGCCTAATTTTCCATCATCGCTGAACCTATCCATTAAAATTCCTCATCAGAACCGACTGCTTGGATCGGTGAGATTTCATAATCGGTGACTTTGAGAAATCCTTCTCCCAAATCTCTCCTGAGATGCACCTAGTCCTTTCATAAGTGTCTGTCTCTGCCGATGCAATAACATAGGAAGAGTCTCCCGGGACAATCTCAATCTTGTCATCTACCCACTGGACCAAGCATTGGTGCATTGTTGATAGGATGCAACAATTAGCATGAATCCAATCTCTCCCCAATAGCAGATTATAAGCACCCTTGCCACTGATCACAAAGAAAGTTGTCGGCAAGGTTTTGCTGCCGATGGTCAACTCAACGCATATCGCTCCCTTAACCAGAGACACGTTGCGCTCGAAGTCTTTTAACATCATATCGGTCTTGGTCAAATCTTGGTCCCCTTTTCCAAGCTTCCGATACACTGCATATGACATGATGTTGATAGCAGCTCCACCATCAATTAGAATCTTGGTCATCGGCTGGCCATCAACTCTTCCTTTGACAAACAAAGCCTTAAGATGCTGCCTCTCATTATCAGCAGGCTTTTCAAAGATAGCTGTTTGGTCAGAAAATTCCAACTCATCATCACTGGTCGGCACAAGGAATTCCATTGGCAACATAAATACCATGTTAACATCTGCCGATGGCCCTTTCCTCTTAGGATCTGATTGTTATTGATCCCTAGATTGGCCAGAGTTCTCGCCCTTGCTCAACTCTTCCCATCTTTCACGTTGCAGCCTCCTTTTCTGCGTCCTAGTCAACCCCTCTGGACACCATGGAGGAAGTTGTTGCTGCCTTACCGATGGACGATGATGTTCCCTTGATTCCATCTGATAAGTATTAGCATCCCTGCAAAATATGAACTCATCGGGAACTCGTGCATTAGCCATCTCTTCAAGTTCTTCCTGGTTCCTCGGAAAATATTCGACACGATCACCAAGTCTGTCGTGCACACCGAGCCTGCCCCCCAGCCGATCATGAACGGACGCTCTTCCCCTAATCGGCCCACCAAACCGGCGGTTAGTGTTCTGATACTGCCGATTTGTTCTGTCATACTGATCATAACCATTACATTCTGGGCAGTCTCTGACAGTAGGGAGCTTGATATTTTCCCCCCAACAATGAATGAAGAATGGACAATTCCAATGATCCCTATGTCGATTCCACTCTTGTCGGCGTCTTTTCTCCTCCCGATAATAGTCTTCTTGCTGGCGCCGATACCGATCCTCACGTTGCTGCCAAGTCTCCCGAGGCCTTCTATGGGTTATAACAATACCAGATCGGGGAGGCCTTCCTGAGCTATTTCCTTCCTGGATTAAGCCTTTCCCTTTTGCATCGGTAGTGTTAATCTGATGCTGAGGGTCCACCAATGCGCTTCTTTCAGCCGCTTCTGATGTCAAGACCTTGGCCTTTCCTTTTGCATCCAGCATGTTTGTTGGGAAAGGATGTTGATCAATCTTCATCGGCTTCTGAGTTTTGGAGTTATCAAATTTGATCCTCCCAGATTCTATAGCCGATTGCAGCTGCTGTCTAAACACTTTGCACTCATTGGTGCCGTGAGAAGTTGCATTGTGCCATTTGCAGTACTTCATCTTCTTTAATTCCTCAGCCAATGGGATTACATGATTAGGTGACAATTTGATCTGACCTTCCTAAAGTAGAAAATCAAATATCCTATTGGCCTTAGTGATGTCAAATGCGAACTTCTCTGGCTCTTTATGTCCAAAAGGGCAAGACATTGGCTTTTTGTTTTTCACCCATTCTGCCAAGCCGATGACTGGTTCTTCATCCGAATCCAAGCTTGCTGCTTCATCGACAAAGGACACCTTTTTGTTCCATGCTCTCTTGGGCTCAAAAGGCTTGATATCTTGGTTAGAAATTCTCTAGACCAAGTGACTCAGGCTCTCGAACTCCTGAGAAGCGTACTTGTCTCTGATGTGCGGCAACAAACCCTGGAAAGCCAAATCAGCAAGCTGCCGATCGTCCAAGACCAAACTATAGCATTTGTTCTTGACTTCCCGTATTCTCTGCACAAAGCTTTCAACCAATTAATCATTGCGTTGCTTCAATTTGACCAAATCGGTGATCTTCTTCTCATGGACCCCAGAAAAGAAGTACTTGTGGAATTGCTTCTCCAGATCGGCCCAAGTAATCACTGAATTGGGAGGTAATGATATAAACCAAGTGAAAGCCGATCCGGATAATGATGACGAGAACAAGCGAACCCTTAACTCATCCCTGTTAGCAGCTTCTCCACACTGAATGATGAACCTGTTCACGTGCTCCATGGTTGATGTATCATCCTGCCCAGAAAACTTAGTAAAATCCGGCACTTTGTACCGATTTGGAAGTGGGATTAAATCATATGCAGGAGGATACGGTGTCCGATAAGAGTAAGTGTTGACTTTGGGTTTTATCCCAAATTGGTCTCTCATGACTTCAGCAATCTTATCGGCTCAATAAGCATCGGGATCTTGCCGATGAGGCGGTTGCGGTTTTGGGATCTGCTGATATACTTCCACGTGTCTATGCGGTGTGCGATCTGCGTGGAACATTGTGTTAATCATTTGGCTACCAACCTGCTGACCACCGATCTGCTGACCACCAGGATGTTGACCACCAAACTGTTGGCTGAGATTCATCGGCTGGTTCACCACCCCTTGGTTCTGGAATCCAGGGTAGATCTGACCATGTTGAAACCCTGTAGCCTGATGATTCTGTTGGGGCATTTGTGGAAAGACTTGCTGCCCTATCCATCCACCATTAGCATTCATCGGCATAGGCCCTGCCGATGACTGATAATTGGGCGTCATCATTGAGTTGACATACCATGGCTGAGTCATAAACCTCTGTTGCGTCGGTATTGAATCTGCCGATGCATTAGGCATCTGGAATGTTGGAGCTTCAGAATTCCCAGTGTAAGACTTGGCAGTAGTAGTTGTAGTATACTGAGGACTCTGGTTCATCGGCATATTCGGAGGTGCCGATGCCATAGGAGCCTTGCCGCTCATGTCAGCTGCCTGAGATGTGCCAGGTGCCCTCAACGAGAATTCCGGGGGCATACCGAAACCCCACCAATTAGGAGGAACAGATCCCGACATTGCCGATGCCAATAGATCTGTAGTAAGCTTGATCGACTCATCTGATGTCGATGGATTAGACGGCATCGGCATGGAATGCGCATTAGAAACTCCTAGCGTGCTTGGGGGCGTAGTAGTTTCTGTGCCTGCAGCGGCCATAGCAGCCGATGGAGCCGTAACCACTGGCGATCCTGGCTGATGATAGGCAGGGCCCGTATAATTTGGTGGCAATTGTCCTTCTTTGAAAGTTCTAGCCACGGCATTGAAAACCGTATTGGACAACACATCAGCTTGATTGATCAAGGCACGGTTAATAGCATTATCAACCATGTCTTGAAGTTTACCAGGATTAGCGTCGAAAGTAACCTGCCGAGGCATCGGCAGTGCTTCCTTCTAGATTACTTCGCCGCTCCTGTTGATGCTGAAGGACCTCAAACATTGCTGCTTTTAGTCTTCCATGGCTTTCGTAATGGCTTGCTTCTGCTCATCCTTGAGATTGGCTTCCGTCACGGGGATGACGTTCTCCTGATCGAACTCAGTAGTCGACATGTTGATCTTGATACTGATTCTGGTCCCACCAGGCGTGCCAAAAGATGTGTTGATGAAAAAGTAGATCTGCAAACATAAAGGGCTAACACCCAGTTTAAACGTTAAGGCGTGCCAGCCGATTTGACCTTACTATCGGCAAAGGTGATAACTCGAATACTTTAGTCCTGACAACAGCGATGCGCCCGGATGCCACGGCCAAGAGGTATTCACGCGGAACTTGAGAATACGCCGAGCTTAAGTCGACGAATTCCTAAGAACTCATAGTAAAAAGGAAAAGTAAGATGAAGTCGTCGAAAAAGTAGATGCTGGAATATGAGTAAAAACTTGTGTTTGATTGATTGATTCTATCTGTATTACAAGGCCCTAGGGTCTACATTTATACCCTGCTCAAAGAGCTACAATCAGACATGACTAAGACTCGAATTCCAAATTAAACAGAATCATATACAAAATGAATTTAAACAACTAAGGAAAACATAAAACTATCCCCTCGTAACCGATCAGGACACCACCACGGGTCAATCGACAACTCCCACGGAGCCAGCGGCAACCTTCCTGTTATCGCCATCGGCAAACATTGTCATTGGTCATCGGTTAGGAACGCGCCACCACTCCTGGACTTAGTCATACTGAATCGTCCCTTCGTCGGCAACCTTCCTCATCAGCAACTCTTCTGCAGTCTAGTTACCGTTGCTCCGCCTGCCGATCTTGTACTCTACTGGTTTCTGTGCACGTGTCCAAAAACGTTGTCAACAAAAATATACACTTAATTTTCTGAAAAGCGCTGAATCCCGCCTTGCAAGGTCGGCGAGAGGGAGAGAGGAACCCAAACCCCTCTCTACCCTAGGAACTCCACCTCCTTTGCAAATGTGCCAACACCACCAAGTGTACACCACCATGTGCAAGTGTGTTAGCATTTTCACAAATATTTTTCCAAAGGAGTTAGCCTCTCAACTTTCCACGCCACTCGATCATAACACGTATGCAAAGTTAGATCGCTCAAGTGGCACTAGATGACCGATATGCAAACAAGTTTGCCCCTCTTGATAGTACGGCCATCTATCCTAAATCCGGTCATAAACTTCTCTACTCATCTATGACCGATAAAATGGAAATGCCCTAGGTTATACCTTTGCCTTGCGCTTTCCATTCCATCTCCTCCATTGTTGATGCAACACATGCACAAACCAATCACCAAATGATATGATCCACTTCATATCATCACGTGACCGTATTGGTTCATCGATCTTGACCTCACTTGCTCTTCACCGTTGCCTCAGTCCATCGGCACCAAGTCTTGCTCAAGCTTCACTGTCACACGCGGTCCCTCGCTTCAAAGCCTCCGACTTGCCCTTTGTTGACGGTCCTTAAGTATCAAATTTAATGTTCAAATAAACAAAGAAAAGGATCCAAATGAAATCAACATCTAGACTTAGGGTTTTATCTGACAGAATTCCATGAGTTTTGGTGTTTGTCTATTTCTACAGGGGGTTATCAGGAAATAAGGAAGAAAGGCCCACACGTCGGGATTACATAGAGATATCAACGTGCCGCGCAATTATCTTACATCTAGAAGACTCCAGAAGCCATGGGAAGGAAGCGGAGGCCGAACGGGGCCAGGCACTGGGTGCCCGCCCAGTTGCCCTAGGCGCCCGCCCCCTATTGGAGTCCAAACAGGACTCTCTTTCGAGATCAATCTCCACCGACCTAAAGGATCAAGGATAACCGTTCAATCTATGTCGGTTTGATCCAACGGCCCATATTCACTTGAAGGGACTATAAAACTAGACCCCCTGGCCCCTAGAGGAGAGAGCATCTCAACCCTAATTCATTATTCCTCAAGGGAGAAGAAGCCCCTGATCAAGATTAGAGCCACCACATCAATTAGACATCTAGATTAGCATAGCTACATAGGATTAGAATTAGAAGGAGTAAATCTTTGATTGGTTTCCGGATCTGTCAAGAGGATTCTTGGTAATTCTCTAATTGTGCTTCTAATTGTTCTTCTAATTATCTTTGTTCTTCAATATTATGAATATGACTTTGTTCTACTTCAATATATTGCTTATGACTTTGCTCTACTTGCTTATATTCAAGATTATATTATTCTTAGTTTATCATAGTTATGTACTTGGCTTAGTTAGATTGGATCTATATACAGGTTTAGGATCGTATAGTGTTTATCCATCGGATCCATGGGTAAATGTTAGATATTATGTAGGCGTGGTGCCTATATCGTATTTATCTGCGATTGTACCCAATATGCCAGATCGTGGGGTAGTTCGTGATAGTGACAGCTTCATTGATTCTTATATAGTCCCCCTCTCGTGTATTGGGCTGGCAGAGCAACATTATTACAGGGGAGTGATTGCTATGTTTCTCATTTACCTTGATAATATCACTATGCATGGGCGTAGTCTTGTCTCACAATGATTGCTAAGTATGCTTGCACTAACTATGATAATGCTAGACTATATAGTTGAGAATAACTTAGGAAATATTCTTGTAGTTCGTTCTAATTCCATGCTAATGACTTTCTAGAGTATCTAATTGAGCTGCTTATCATATTTATTATGTGGCTAGTTATGCTGATCAGATTAATTATCTTTGTCACTATTCATTACTTCATATATCTTTTATGTGACACTTACCCCTGTATGAAAGAGTTAGATACAATGTTCTCAATTATACATGCAATGATAGATACTCAATCTCATATTCTATTCTGTAATCAATATTGATGATTGCTAATCCCTTCCCAATGGTAAAAAATATAAATAACGATACCTGAAATACTTCCCGGTTAAAATGCTACATCGGTATTAATTTGTGCGCTTGCAGATCTCATTCATTATTTATTTAGAAGAGCAATTGCATATTTCAATACCGCGTCTCTCATGTCATGCTGGGGATGACAACTTGGCTTAAGTGGTATGAGGGATAGGTTTGGCATTTTTGGCACCGTTACTAGAATTAGAAAACTAAGTCTACTTTTGGTAATGATGTTAAGAATACCCAACACCCTTCACTCTTGCAACCGGTCCATCAAGCCAAGCCTCATCTTGATCTTCTCCACCTTGGTCACATGACTCCATGTCATGTCTCATATGCAATGAGCTCCTCCATCATCACATCATCACGTGTGGACTAATCTCAAGTGAATCTCATATAAACACTATTAGTCCACCTAAGTTGCCACTTAATTACCAAAACCAAACAAGGACCTTTCACTAGGTCATAAATCATCTACTATTCCTTTGGGTTCGATATTAAAACTGGGTTGATCTTGGTGAAGTGCTGATCAGTATATATCTGTGCGCTTGCAGATAATCTGATTATAATCATTATTAGGGTGCAGTTAATTTATACCAACACAAAGCTCATCAACTCTTGTGTTCTTGAATTCACTTCCATTGTCACTTCTCACTTTCTTGATAGTTGTTTCAAACTCATTGTGTATTCTCTTGACACATGATTTGAAGGTTGCAAAAGCATCACTCTTGTTACTAAGAAAGAATACCCATGTGTATCTTGTGAAATCATCCACTATCACAAATCCATATTTATTTCCACCAATGCTTGTGTATATGGTTGGTCCAAATAAGTCTGTGTGCAACAACTCAAATGCCTTGCATGTACACATGATACTTTTCTTTAGATAAGTGTTGCCAACTTGTTTTTTGGCTTGACATACACTATAAAGCTTGTCTTTCTCAAATGTGACATCTTTTAAGCCTCTAACAAGATCATGCTTGACTAATTTGTTCAATTATTTCATTCCAACATGACCAAGCCTTCTATACCATAACCAACCCATGCTAGATTTAGTGAGCAAGCATGTTGATAATTGAGCTTCACTAGCATTGAAATCAACCAAGTATAGATTCTCATATCTAAAGCCTTTGAATATCAAGTTAGAGCCATCTACACTTATGATCTCTACATCATCAACTCCAAATATGCACTTGAAACCAAGAACACAAAGTTGAGCTATGGATAGTAAATTGAAGTTCAAGCTCTCTACTAGTAGCACAATGGAAATGCTCAAGTCATTGGATATAGCAATTTTACCAAGCCCATTGACCTTGCCTTTGCCATTGTCACCAAATGTGATACTATCAACACCATTATCATCATTTGGATTGATTGAATTGAATATTCTTGAATCACCGGTCATGTGTTGTGTGCACCCACTATCAATCACCCAATGCCTTCCTCCGGCTTTATAGTTTACCTACAAAACAAATCAATGTTTCTTAGGTACCCATACTTGTTTGGGTCCTTGGAGGGTAGTGACTAAGCTCTTTGGTACCCAAATGGCCTTCTTCTTTGGACCCACAATTGGTGTACCAACAAACTTAGCATGCACACCCTTCTCACCCTTGGTAAGCACATAACAAGAATCAAAAGGAATATAAGGTACATTAGCATTTTTCTTGTTCTTGTTCATTTTGCTGCAATTAAGCTCTAGGTGCCCAACTTGCTTGCATCTATTGCAATACTGACCATTGCTCTTCACAAAGTTAGGCTTATGAATTGCAAAGGCCGCCTTGCCTTTCTTGGGGGTATAGCCTAATCCCTCTTTGTTGAGAGAAAATCTTTGGCTACCCAAGCACTTTAGCAAGCGGGCCTCACCACCATAAGCTTTGCCTAGGGCATGAGTGAGCTCATCCACCTCTCTCTTGAGAGTCTCATTCTCAACCTTTAGTGAAGTATCACAAGTGACACCTGTTCATATTACTACCGTCATCACTAAAAATAGAGATAAACCCTACTCCTAGTAACAACACTAGAAATGCACAGTATATAATTAACTTGTCAATTAGCAACTAGTAGCCACTTTCTTAATTATTAATATTCCTAAACATGAAGTAGGTTGTCATCCCTAATTATATTACTAAGAAATTATAGATTCATATGTACTATTGTGACTAGGCATAAATAAAAGATATGAATATAATTGTAAACTAAATGGGTTCTGCAAGCGGAGAGATAATTATACCGTTGTAGCATTTTACCTAGGGAAGTATTCAGGTTGTTGATTTATATTTATACTACTGGGAAGGCTAAGGGTTAAACTATATTCTATTATATTGATAAGAATGAATAAATAATATTACCTAAATCATATAATCTACTCATAACAGGTACAGGTCACAAGATAAATAATGATAAATAATAGTGATAACATAATCATCAAGTATCATAAATAAGGATAATCATTAGAGCATCTACTAGTCATAATAATAGTTAGCCAATGGATAAACAAGGGAGTTGAATCTAAGGTAATGCTATAACTACGCCAATGAATAACTCTAATTAGTGCAATTACATCTAGAAATCATCGTTAAGTCAACCATATATCATAATTACATGTAAAGAGGCATCAACTAGTGAGGGTTTTAAGACGCAACCGTCATCTCCTCCGCGACCGCGCCCATGCTAGCCCTAACCAACGCAACTGTCACCTACACGGACTACCAGACGACTTGGCACGTCAGGGGCACTCGCAGACAAACAAGATATCTAGACACCACATCTACATACTGTCTATCATCTACCCAACGATCGATTAGGTAAATGCTATACGAGCAATTACATGAATTCAATAAGATCAAACCAACTATCCTAGACATATAATCAAAGTAGACAATGACTAACGTAATTAAAAATATATGAATCTATTAAGAATAAAGTCTCCCTAATATACAATGAAATACTATAAAGTAGAACTAAAACTATTACCGAACTCTTGCGCTCCAGACCAATGGCAGGGGCTTCAGATCTCCTCTACTTCTAACCTAACTAACTAGAACTATGAACTAGAAAGCTCTTGATGAACTTGAAGGCGCTTGATGCTTGATGGCTTGAGGCCTTGATGAATAATGATGTGTTGTTTTGATGCATCACGTTGTCCCGATCTTCACGACGTAGGATGAACACCGATATATAACTAGCTGAAGAACAGCCGGATAACTTGCTGCAAGCAGCGATAACTAGTGCAACCTGGCAAATAAAACTCGAAGCCAACCACCGTCTTTAACCGGCAACCTGAATCAAGGATTCGCCCAACCACACTCTCTAAGAACCAACCAACACAGCCTACAATCAATCAAGGAATACCTTGAAGGGAGTAGGAGCACCAATTGGGAGCGGATGAAGCCGTCTCCTATGTAATCCCGCGAGGAAATCACAAGAGCAAAGGGGTAGAGATCACTCTCTGAATTTGTTAGCACGCAGCTGAACAAAGGGGTTCTGTATTTCAATTATCAAAGTCTTGGATTACAATGAGTCTTAGTGGGTATTTATACTAGCAACAGCCCTGCTAAATAGGTATGAAAACGAAATAGAGTTTCTGAGGGAAGGCAATGTGAAAGGTCCCCTCGAAATGGATTCCCGAAGTGGCTTCGCGTGACTGTTGGCCTCCAGAGCAGTTTCCAATAAACTGACCATAACTTTTTATTGGGAAGTCCAAATGATAAACCGTTTCTTGAGTGTGAAACTAGACTCAAAGGGCTTTCTAGAAATGTATGCCAACCAGCACGAAACATTATGGATTGGTACAGTTTTACTTGGCAAGTTGTACCAACATTCTGTCACGACAGACTGTTGACCTTCTGAGCAGTCTGTACTAATTCTGGTCTGCAGGCAACATGGAGTATCCAAACTAGTCGCCACTAGATTTATTGGAAAGTAGACGCGTCAAGATTTCCAACAAGTCTTCATGGACCTTCATAGCTTTTGTGAGTAAAAAGTTATGAAGATTTCTTGCACTGGTCCGTTTTTAACTTCCACTGGTCTGTTTTTGACTTCTTCTGAACTTGCACTGGTCCGTTCTTCAGGGTCCGATTCATCCTTCTCTTCTTCTATATATCTGAGTACAATCAAGGTACAACACTTAGGTAGTATATAATTCACATTAATATTAAAATGAATCTCACAAAGTAGCGCGTTGACCTCTTGTTGTAGCTTCTTTGCACGACTACGTGTAATCGGTCCATCGATGACTTGGGCTCGTGTCGGTGTAGGTGAAACTTGAGTAGGTGTAGCTTGACTTGGAGCTTGTGACATCTTGCTTGGTGGCATGGTCATATCATGGTTTCTCTAGGGGGGTCTACCCATGTATTTGTAGTCCGGTGGGAGTCGCGCGTGCCGTCGGATAAAACTGACTTAACTATGGGTCGAGATGACTCCTTAGAGGCGGTGGAGGAAGCTTCCCAAAGGGGGGCACAAAACCCTAGAGCAGGGGGCTGGCCGGAGCTAGGGTGAGGCCGGCCGACCCCACCTGGTGACGGCTGGTCCTCCCCTCGCGTCGGGTGTCTTCCAGAGTATTCCTAAACCCTCTCGCGTTGTTTCCCTTGGCGGATATGTTTCTGTGTTTGATTTGCATTAGAGTCCCTATTTTGCAGCTTTCCTGAAATTCACCCTGGAAAATACAGAATATACAAAACTCGGGGAAATTGTTAGTTTAAACCCTATACTAGTGTGTATTCATGTTCTCCTTTAGGTTTAAAGTAATAATAAAAGTTGACGTTATCGACCGTCAACAACTCCCCAAGCTTACCTTTTGCCAGTCCCTTGGCAAACTGAGCCTAAACAGTATATGTATTTGGATCAAGAATTGCTATAATGTTTTTACTCTGTTCCAAGTCCACATGCTCCCAAACAAAGATTCTCCTCCGGATTAGTCAATACTTGCTTCAATCTTCAAACTTACCTGTTTTACCTTTAACCATAGGGCTTTACAACTTTTGCATGAGTCTTGAGCAATCAGAAAATAAAACAATTAGGTCAACCACTATGTCTCAAACTCTTTGCAAAACCATTATTCTAGAGTTTTATATGTTTTCAGAATAAAACTCAGAGCTTAATTGTATGACACCCTCCAGTCTCTCGATATATATGGTAATTATGATCCTTTCTTAAGGCATTTATACCTCCTATAGCTGAAGATATATATATGGTGGAGCTTATAGGAGTGCTAACAAGGATAAGCACACTTACAATGCATGTATTGTAAATTCAGCTAATGGATCCAAAGAGAATCGAGGCATACAATCAAACCAAGGTGCGCATGTGTATGGAATGTAGTGGATAGGTGTATTTGTGGTATTTGTGGCTAATTTCTATTTTTTTTTTGAAAATAACTCTCTATTAAAACTTCTTAGGAAAGACATGGGCTATCTTTATTATTCTCTCTCTTTTTTTCACAGGGAGGCGGGCATCTAGTACCCATTGTTTTAATTATTGGGACACTTGTCCATCTTTTACTTCCTTTTCTTCTTTTATATTTTTGCATAGCCACATGTATCCTTTCAATGCAATAAATGATTAGAGAGGTCAAACAAAAACTTAAAACATTAAAGACAAGGGTTATCCTATAGGTTAATTGTTGGCGTTTACTCCTAGTGTAGGAATAATGCATATATGAACTAGAGTGTGTACGTGATCTTGATTTAGAAAGCATGACAAGACTCTCATAAGGTATACGACAAAGGTTGACTAAACTCAATGCAGAGCAAGCAACATAAATGTGCAAATGTTTTCCTAACTCTAAATGGATATTATATATGGCTTTGGTAGGAATTAACACTTTGTTATACTAGAGGTCATCATGTAGGTTTTTAGGTTTTTAAAATAAATCTCTAGAACTTAGTATTGTTAGGAATAAGTGTAGCACCCGGTTTTGAGAACAAAACCAGATACACACCATATGTGAGCCCAGGAAGTCAAATCTCACATATAACCACAAATAGGGGTAATATCAATAGACAATGCTTATATATAACGAACTTAGTATAAAAGATATAACCTTAGATAGCAAACAGCAGAAAGACACTCCGCTCTTCAGGCGAAAGCTCCAAATCCACAGGGACAACTGACTGGTTGAGCACAAGCCTAAACTCTTTTCCAAGCTTGCAATCTGGTACCCATCCGGGATTTTGATCCAAATAAAATGTAAAGACAAGCGTAAGTACATCTCGTACTCAGCAAGAATAACATAGGGTTCATGAGGCTCAAAGGCTAGACAATGGTTTAACTGCATGTAGCATTTAGTTGTCACAATTTTAGCATTTGAGTAGCATCAAGTTGTCGAGTCCCATAGCAAACTCATGATCAAGTAAAGTGAATAAAGAATAGCATAAACAACATATTAACAACAATAACTTTAATGATTTGCCATTAGTGATTATTTATTCTGTATTGGTCCAAGGCCGGTCGTGACCGTGAGCACGGCTGATATATCAGTTTTACACTCTGCAGAGGTTGTACACTTTCACTGTGAGTCGTGATTTACCCTTTCACCCAAGGTAGCTAATCTCTTAACCCCCTTCCTAGGGAGGCCGACAGGGTTCACTATGAAGCCTTTCAAAGGTTCGTCTAACAAGTTAGGGCCGCTTGGTTTCATTAGTCAGTCCATGTGATTCACCAGCAGGAATCCACGGTCTGCTATTCCCCATTTGTGCCACAAGGGTAAGCACTAACAAGCTAGGAAAGGTCCTCATACTGAGCTAAAGCCAGAGCCATGTAGCCCTCACAGTTGTACTGTATGTCCCGGATGGTCATATACAGATAAGTCCTTATGGAGAGAAACTTGAGCACCATAAGATAGCCCAATGCTCCAGCCCTCTTTACCAAAGTTGCTAAAAAGTCCTCTTTTAATGTTTATTGCATATTCCATTAATCAAATTACAAGATCATGGTTTAGTGGAGCACTAGCATAAGCTACCCAATGCAAAACCATAGGTGACAAGGTATAAGATCAATACTAGGAAATCCTTAACAAGGAGACACATGCAATATGAATGGTGTGATTAAAGTTATTAGGAAACAAGGATGATCCCATGCTATACTTGCCTTAAAACTTAGATCTCTTTTAGTTCCAAACCTTCGACAAACTGCTTCTTGATCACCACGTAAAAGCTCACCGTCTAAACTCAGTCATCACATCAACAACAATCATCCAGAGGCAATCATACAAAGCAAACAAACCTATAATTAGAACAATACACCAATAGTAGAAAATAAAGATGAAAAGTTTATAAAATAAATCTACGTTGCACTACGATCACACAGACATAAAGATCACAAAAATCGGAGATATAACGAAAAAGATATGAATTTTCTAAGATTTCCTTTTATAAAATAATTAATTAAATAGGATCACGAAAATAAAAAGTTGTAAACTTGTAAAACAGTGAGACTAACATGTAGATCTTGTGATTACGAATCTAACACAATTTGAATGGATCAAATCGGAGTTAAAATGAAGATTTTATGAGCTAAACAAATCTGGTGGCAATTTTGTAATTACTGAAAACGTATTTTGATTTAGAAACCAAGGTAAACTAATTGGAGCAGAGCACACGCCTGGTGGCCAGCCATTGGCAGCAGCGAGCTCCTAGCCGGCGAGCGTGAAACTTAAACCTACGGCTACGATTTGATGTAGGGAAAACAAACTCACCAATAGAGATTTCGCAGATAGGTACGAAGCGGAGATGGAAAGCAGGGCGACGGGCGGATCGACACTGGACTAAGGGCGATCACGTTGTAGAGAAGAAAATATAATTTTATTTTACTACCTTAGGAATTCTCAAATTAGAGGCTTCTCATATGGTAGTCTTTGGTGTGCTTTGCCTAAGGGGTTGGTACATATATATAGGAAGAAAAACTCCCCACCTCCACGTCATCTAGCGATATAGTACTAATTGATTTGCACCCTTTATCTTTACTAATAGGCCTAATTAATTATTAAAGCCCATTAATAAATAAAGACATGGGCCTTTAGTGTTGAGAAATATGAGAGATTTATTATTTTCAGAATTAATTAATTTCATGGATAAAATAATTCTAGAAAAATTCAGAATTAATATTTAAGCCACAAAAAATACTCCGAAAGCTCCAAAAATTCGAGGAAAATTCTCAGAGACATCATGGAATATGAGGAACCCAAATAAAGTATTTGGAGCTCATGATGAGATAATATGGAGTATCTAAAAATTAGATCATGCTCCTAGAAGAGTGAGAACAAAAGCTGGAAAAATTTCTGAAAAGTTTGTAGAGATTGCTTGATGGACGAGGAACTAAAAGAAGTGCTTTGAGTGATAAAGAAAAGATTTTAGGAAGCTCCTAATAAAACTTGAGCTAAGAAACAAGGAATTTGGTTGTAGATAAAGATAAAGACGTACCGATCAAGGAAGATTGATCTACTAAACGCATTTCAAAAACTTTGCTCACTCTCAACATACAAAGGAGTAACAAGCAAACATTACATCAAATCTTATGCACCAGCATGTATGCACAACAATGTTGCTAAGCCTTACGATGAATTTAATTTAATGAAAAATATTATTTTTCCTATATTTTCATGGGCACAAAAATATATAATCAAATTGTTTTAACTCTATTTCGAAAAGAGTAAATTTTAGGGTGTTACAATTCTACCCCCCTTAAGATGAATCTCGTCCTCGAGATTTGGAAGATGGTTACCAAAAAGATGTGGATACTCTTAACATTGAATATTCTTCTCTTTTCTAAATAGTCTCCTCTACGGTGTACCGGTTCCACTCAACTTTGCACATCTTGATAATGCAACTCCTAGTAACCCTTTCTGTTGTTTCCAAAATTCTTACTAGGTACTCTTTGTATATGGGATCCTCTTTAACAGCCAATTCCTCCAATGGGTTCTGCTCCAATGGCACACGCAAACACTTCTTGAGTTAAGACACATGGAAAACATCATGCATTCCTCCCAATCTTTCAGACGCTCTAATTAGTAATCCACTTCACCCCATCTTTCTAACACTTTGAAAGGCCCGATATACCTTGGTGCTAACCATTCCTTCATATTAAATCTTCTCACACTTCTCATAGATGTCACCTTCAAATACATATAGTCTTCTACTTCAAAAGCTTATTCTTTTCTCTGGTTGTCAGCATATCTCTTCTGTTGAGACTGTGCCACCCTTAACTTATCCCTAAACACTCTCACTTGTTGTTCTGCATCTCTTAGACATCTGGCCCAAACACTTGTGTTTTACCTATTTGATTTCAAAACAATGGGGTTCTACACATTCGTCCATACAAAGCTTAAAGACATACCATCTGAAGGCTCTTATAATAATCTATTGTCCTAAGAAAACTCCGCATTCGGTAAACTCTTATCCCAACTTGTACCATACTATAATGCACAAGCTCACAACATATCTTCTAAGTAATCTTTTCAGTTCCTGTGGTTCCCAAATGAGTAATTAGTAGAGCTCCTTTGGCAGTACTAGTGACATCACCCAGTTCAACACTCAACCCTTCAAATTTCAGTGTCATTTGAACTCCTCTAGCACACTCTTTATGCTCTGAGCACATGCAAAGGCTTTTTCTCCTTCAAGTGATAGCATTTTTTTTCCAGCCATAACTCTTGATTCACTCAAATCCATCGACAATGTGACCAGCTCAAATCCAACTTCCTAAAGATGCCCCTTTAGATTCTTACGTTCTACACAGATATCACTCCTTAGACCCAAGAAGGCAGTATCTCCATGCTCCACTATGGATACCTCCACATCACACGTCAGTTAATCCAACCCACTTAGTTGACTTATGCACAAGCCACTACTTTTCTTGTATGGAGCACATCTAAGGTCTTGATGGAATAGAAGAACCCTATATGTTGATCTTTATAACACCTTCAGTGAACCACTGATAGAATCTTATCATTCCAAGTCAATCTCTTATTCACTCTTATGTCAAGATCACATTGGCCCCAGCAAACCTATGATAGCCTCTTGCCATATCTATAAAACTCTAAGTCTCATTCACTTTCCTTTGGTGGTTTCCAACTCTTGCATCTTTAACTTTCTTAAGTCCATAATTAAAGATGACATCTCCTAGATGAGAACTTCCATCGACTAGAACATACTGGTCATGCTCCATTTAGTAATGAAGTCTTTTGAGTCTCCGTAGAATCAACAGTAGATGTATCTTATCCACTTCCTAAGTTGTCAAGTGACCAATTTCACTAACTTGAGCCAGGATAGATGATTCTAATCATGGGATATCTCTAGAGACACTTCTTACTTCATGGTGAATTGAAAGGGCATTAATCTATCATATCAAGGTACTACCCCCTTAAGATGAGATAGGTGGGGGGATAGTTTGGACTAGCTCTCACATTCTGTCTTAGATGCTACACATCATATAGTCTTTTAAATTCATTGTACCAAGTCTCATGATCCGTAGTGGGTTTAATCACTAAGTTCCAACTATTGGTACCTCTATCATAGTTGAATTGCTTTGCTCTCACATCCCATGTATAACTTCGTAGACTTTGGTGTCATCTGATTCTCATAAGCACCACTTCCAAGCTATGAGTACTGGCAATGACCTATATCTCCATCCATATTAGCACACTTCAATGGAACTATTTCTTGCATCAAAAACAAATTTACCAAACACTTGAGGTCCTTATCGATGATCCAACATTAACCAATTCTTCTCCTTGTAACTCCTTTGATAAGACTACCCCCCTTAGAAAAGATAAACTAGGGGCTTAAATGGGTAGTTTGGTCCATCTTTCAAGTGAGTTTCGGATCTTCTAATACCAAAGAGAATATCATGTGCACTGATATGTACAAGAAATTTGAAATTCCTCACGATACGAAGACACCAGCGCGGTAAAATAGGCATATCTCCTTTTCTGTTAATCCAATAATGTCTTAGCTTATACCGCTAGAAACCTTATCAAATTCCCTACAACTTTCATATAGAAGGCTTTCCTTAGTTTCTGCCTTTAAACCTAGGTAAAACAGCCCAACATGATATCCATCCCGACAATGTCTCAGCATCGATACAACAATTTGCAGAAGTCATCTTGAGCTACTTAGATCATATGGGGGCGAGTCTTACATGGTTGAAAATCTTATGAAGTCCTCCACAACTTCTGTATATGCCACTTTTCCAGATTCTGATGTTAAGTTGGCTGAAAAGTAGGAACTAACTAGAACTGTCCAGATTTTGAAACTGTGCGGAAGCATTAAATTGTAGAGGTCATAACTCAAGTTCTATTGATCCGGTAAAGTTGCAGCTTGCATCGTTGGAAATCTTATCAAATGATCTACAACTTTATTATAGAACCCTTTTCCAAATTCTATAGTTACATTTGTTCGAAACAGTAGGCAACTGAAACTGGTCCTGATTCCTAACAGCTCAACTGTACCATCTTGTGATTTTCATAATTCCCAGACCACAACAGCTATGGGGGTGATTCTTGCGGTTAGAGAAGGACCTTGAAGTCTACTAACACCCAGAATTTTCACATGATTTTATGGTCCTCTGAGAATAGGGATTTGAACTAACAAAGATAAGTTGCTCCCAAAAGATAGGACAGAGAAATTACAAGGGAAACTAAAACCCAACTATTTATTCACTAGTCCTTATATCTTAGACCTATAAACTAAATGAAATTGTGGTGAAACCCACAAGATCATTGCACTCATTACAAAAATCCAAATCAGGCATAAGCATAATGACAAACCAACTAAGCATTAAAGGTTCACACTCCACTCAACTTGCGATACTATCGTTCTCTTCATATTAAGGGTAAAGATCCTAAAACTTTTGTTTTGATGACACAAGAAGAGGTAAGAGAAGGTTCTAAAAGCATACCAAATCAAGGAGTGAAGATGAGAACAAGTACTTTTAAAATAAGCAGCAAGGTAAACATGAATAGCAATGGAAAGGATATAGTGTAGAGAAAAATATCAAGGTTTATAGAACAAGGATTTTATAACAATTTCAAAACCCTAAGACAGCCAATTTCTAACTAGGCTTGCGTCCTACAGTCAGCATTGCTCTGATACCACTTTGTAGCACCCGGTTTTGAGAACAAAACCAAATACACACCATATGTGAGCCCTGGAAGTCAAATCTCACATATAGCCACAAATAGGGGTAATATCAATAGACAATGCTTATATATAACGAACTTAGTATAAAAGATATAACCTTAGATAGCAAACAGCAGAAACATACTCCGTTCTTCAGGCGAAAGCTCCAAATCCATAGGGACAACTGACTGGTTGAGCACAAGCCTAAACTCTTTTCCAAGCTTGCAATTTGGTACCCATCCGGGATTTTGATCCAAATAAAATGTAAAGGCAAGCGTAAGTACATCTCGTACTCAGCAAGAATAACATAGGGTTCATGAGGCTCAAAGGCTAGACACTGGTTTAACTGCATGTAGCTTTTAGTTGTCACAATTTTAGCATTTGAGTAGCATCAAGTTGTCGAGTCCCATAGCAAACTCATGATCAAGTAAAGTGAATAAAGAATAGCATAAACAACATATTAACAACAATAACTTTAATGATTTGCCATTAGTGATTATTTATTCTGTATTGGTCCAAGGCCGCTCGTGACCGTGAGCACGGCTGATATATCAGTTTTACACTCTGTAGAGGTTGTACACTTTCACTGTGAGTCGTGATTTACCCTTTCAACCGAGGTAGCTAATCTCTTAATGCCCTTCCTAGGGAGGCCGGCAGGGTTCACTATGAAGCCTTTCAGATGTTCGTCTAACAAGTTAGGGCCGCTTGGTTTCATTAGTCAGTCCATGTGATTCACCCGCAGGAATCCACGGTCTGCTATTCCCCATTTGCGCCACAAGGGTAACCACTAACAAGCTAGAAAAGGTCCTCATACTGAGCTAAAGCCAGAGCCATGTAGCCCTTACAGTTGTACTGTATGTCCCGGATGGTCATATACAGATAAGTCCTTATGGAGAGAAACTTGAGCACCATAAGATAGCCCAATGCTCCAGCCCTCTTTACCAAAGTTGCTAAAAAGTTCTCTTTTAATGTTTATTGCATATTCCATTAATCAAATTACAAGATCATGGTTTAGTGGAGCACTAGCATAAGCTACCCAATGCAAAACCATAGGTGACAAGGTATAAGATCAATACTAGGAAATCCTTAACAAGGAGACACATGCAATATGAATGGTGTGATTAAAGTTATTAGGAAACAAGGATGATCCCATGCTATACTTGCCTTAAAACTCAGATCCTTTTTTTAGTTCCAAACCTTCGACAAACTGCTTCTTGATCACCACGTAAAAGCTCACCGTTTAAACTCAGTCATCACATCAACAACAATAATCCAGAGGCAAACATACAAAGAAAACAAATTTATAATTAGAACAATACACTAATAATAGAAAATAAAGATGAAAAGTTTATAAAATGAATCTACGTTGCACTACGATCACACAGACATAAAGATCACGAAAATCGGAGATATAACGAAAAAGATATGAATTTTCTAAGATTTCCTTTAATAAAATAATTAATTAAATAGGATCACGAAAATAAAAAGTTGTAAACTTGTAAAACAGTGAGACTAACATGTAGATCTTGTGATTACAAATCTAACGCAATTTGAATAGATCAAATCGAAGTTAAAATGAAGATTTTATGAGCTAAACAAATCTGGTGGCAATTTTGTAATTACTGAAAACGTATTTTGATTTAGAAACCAAGGTAAACTAATTGGAGCAGAGCACACGCCTGGCGGCCAGCCATTAGCAGCAGCGAGCTCCTAGCCGGCGAGCATGAAACTTAAGCCTACGGCCACGATTTGATGCGGGGAAAACAAACTCACCAATAGAGATTTCGCAGATAGGTACGAAGCGGAGATGGAAAGCAGGGCGACGGGTGGATCGACACTGGACTGAGGGCGATCACGTTGTAGAGAAGAAAATATAATTTTATTTTACTACCTTAGGAATTCTCAAATTAGAGGCTTCCCATATGGTAGTCTTTGGTGTGCTTTGTCTAAGGGGTTGGTACATATATATAGGAAGAAAAACTCCCCACCTCCACGTCAACTAGCGATATGGTACTAATTGATTTGCACCCTTTATCTTTACTAATAGGCCTCATTAATTATTAAAGCCCATTAATAAATAAAGACATGGGCCTTTAGTGTTGAGAAATATGAGAGATTTATTATTTACAGAATTAATTAAATTCATGGATAAAATAATTGTAGAAAAATCCAGAATTATTATTTAAGCCACAAAAAATACTCCGAAAACTCCAAAAATTCGAGGAAAATTCTCAGAGACATCATGGAATATGAGGAACCCAAATAAAGTATTTGGAGCTCATGATGAGATAATATGGAGTATCTAAAAATTAGATCATGCTCACATAAGAGTGAGAACAAAAGCTGGAAAAATTTCCGAAAAGTTTGTAGAGATTGCTTGATGGACGAGGAACTAAAAGAAGTGGTTTGAGTGATAAAGAAAAGATTTTAGGAAGCTCCTAATAAAACTTGAGCTAAGAAACAAAGAATTTGGTTGTAGATAAAGATAAAGACGTACCGATCAAGGAAGATTGATCTACTAAACGCATTTCAAAAACTTTGCTCACTCTCAACATACAAAGGAGTAACAAGCAAACATTACATCAAATCTTATGCACCAGCATGTATGTACAACAATGTTGCCAAGCCTTACGATAAATTTAATTTAATGAAAAATATTATTTTTCCTATATTTTTATGGGCACAAAAATATATAATCAAATTGTTTTAACTCTATTTCGAAAAGAGTAAATTTTAAGGTGTTACAATAAGATAAATAGTAGCTCAACTTTCAATGATTATATCAACCAACTACCTGGACTTAACTCAAGCTTATGCCTCCACAAGTTGCACGTTCAGAGTAAATCTTCGAATTAAAATAGTATTGTCTAAAATTTGAGAAAATCTAATGTTGGAATCTAGGTACTTGTAAAGAATAGAGCAACTATTCATCATTTCTAAGACAAAATTTTGATGTTCATCAATTTTTTTATTTAGTTCAAGTTTAGACTGACTCTAAACAGACTCTAACACTTAACTAATTTTAGACTCATAAAAGACTCTATGACTTGTGGACCTTCATGTGCCCACATATTTTTAGTATTTATAACTATATAGACTTGATAATCCCTTAGGTATAATTACCTGATAACTAGGGGATGCGCCTCTCCCAAGCTGGATGTTTGCAGTACTTGGTGTAGATGTCCTTTAGAGCGAGCTAGCCAGTCGCGAACCTGGTAGGTGCCACCAATAGACTCTCTCCTTGTTATGTGTTATTCTTGCATAGTCATACTCCAACAAGAAAACAAAAACTCGAGGCTTGTATTTAATAATTGGTTAGCGGTTAGCCAATGAGCAATTGATTATTCTTATGAGCTAATTTTAATGTCGTCTGATTTAAGCAAGATTATACTTTTTCTCTTCTTTTTAAATTTTCTATTTGTGATGCAGAAATTAAATATGAATGTTATATATATATTTTTATGCCACCACAGTAAATACTCCTAAGGGTTACCATAAGTTTATTTACATGGGGCTTCAGTATTTATGATGCAATAATTAAAGCAATAAATGTTTGTTTGTATTAATATGCAAAGAGAAATAAATATGCTACTAAGAGTATTAATGCAAAATTACTAATACATGCTAATTTAACTAGATAACTACCATTCTCACCTTATGGCTAGGGTATGGAATTTAAAGTCTACCGACACGACATAGATAGTGGAGAGAACTTACTCAGTGGGTTCATTGTCTGAGGTAACCTCACTCAACTCCCCGTCTTGCGGTGATGTAGTACATGCGTCTTCCTCCCATCTTGCTTCTGTCTCTTTTGCTTCTTTCTCTAGTTCTAACTGTTCAGTTCTTTTCTCTTTCTCCCAGGCTTCTAATTGGGCTAAGATCTCTTCTTTCTCTTTCTTGGCGATCTGGTCCATCCTTTCAGCTTATGCGGCCCACTCACTCCATTGGGGTGCTTGCGTGTTCTCTTCTTAGAAGAAGAGTTAGTGGCAATAACAATAGATGGGTTGGGTGATTCTTTAATCAAGTCACATGTTGTACCCACATCACATAATACAACTACCTTTCCCTTGTTCTCTTCTAATAACAAGGAGTGAGCTTTTTCAAACTTGGTGTGAGCCTTGCCAAGCTTCTCATGGGCATCCACTAGCCTCTCATGAGTAGCATTGAGCTCATCAAAGGATTGCTCAAGAGCTTTTAATTTCTTGGACAATTCTTTGCACTTCTTGTTTTTAGAATGAATAAGTGAATTGGCTTGTTCTAGCATGTCTATGAGTTGTTCATTAGTGAATTCTTTTTCATCATCACTATCACTATCATGTTCATGTTCACTTTCACTTTCACTCTCATCATATTGTACCTTATGGCCCTTGGCCATGAAGCATAAAGGAGTGTCGAAGAGTGATGGCTTGTTGTTGATAGCAATGCTAGCAAGCGCCTTCTTCTTGGATGACTTGTCATCATCACAAGAATCATCATCCGAAGAAGCATCACTATCCCATATCACAACATAGGATCCACCCTTCTTCTTCTTCTTGAAGACCATATTCTTCCCTTTCTTTTCTTTCTTCTCCTTCTTGATCTTCTTCTCATGCTCATCATTGTCACTATTGTAAGGACAATCCGTCACAATATGATCGGGGCTCTTGCACTTGTAGCATAGCCTCACATGAGCCTTATTCTTGGAGTTGTCCCTTTTCTTTCTTGTATGGTAGCCCTTCTTCTTCATCATTTTGCCAAATTTGCGGAAAAAGAGTGCTAGAGCTTCATCATCACTATCATCATTTGAGCACTCCTCATAACTTGATTCTTCCTTCTTGGCCTTGCCCTTATTCTTGCTCTTGGATGAAGAGCTAGCTTTGAATGCTACACTCTTCTTCTTCTTATCATCATCATTCTTCATCATGACCTCATCATCATCATCATCATTGTTATTGTATTGATCCTCGATCATGATATCTCCAAGTATCTCTATTGACACCATTTTTTGGATATGGGTCAGAATGATTAAGCAAGACCAATCGACGATGGGGAGATTATTGTATTGTGTCAGCAGAAAGGTGCCGATGGAATCAGCCGACAAAGATTGGTGCCGATAGGAGGTGATAATCGGTTAAAGGGGTTCTCTTAGTACAATAAGGTCAGGGTGTTTGTCAATTCAACGATTGTTGATAGTAGAACTTATTATTGTCAATACCGATGAAGGAAGATATGGAGACTACTGCTGATGAAGTTTGAAGACTATAGGGGCATACCGATGAAGCAGGAGCCGATGGAGGTTTCATCATAATTGAAGCAGATATAGAAATAGATAGGTATTATTTTCTATATTTATTAGAACATGCCTTATATAAGAGTCTTGTTTTGTCTAGAATTAGATCATAGTCATGTTTGGTTGTAACTCTTTAGGTCAGGGTATAAATATAGACCTAGCAGCAATGTAATAAGATATCTACCAATCAATATCAAATACAAGTTTAGTCCTACTTTTGCATCTACTTTTCTATGACTTCGTCAATTCACATACTTTTTCTGTTTACAAGTTCTCAAAGATTTGACGAGTTACACTCGACGATTCATGAGTTCCGCGTGAGTACCTCTTGGTCTTGACATTCAGGCGCATTACTGTTGTCAGGACTAAAGTATTCAAGTTATCACCTTTGTCGATTAATAGGTCAAATCGACTGGCATGCCTTGACATCGAAATCGGGTATTAGCCCTTTGTGTTTGCAGATCTATTTTTGCATCAACACATCTTTTGGCATGCCTAGTGGGACAAATCAACAAAGATCAACATGCTTACTTCTGAACTCGACGCAGACAACGTCATCGACATGACAGAGGTCGATCTCAGGGAAGAACAGAAGCAAACTTTGGAGAAGGCTATGGAGGAGTACAAGCAGCTTTGTTTGAAATCTTTCAGCCTGAACAGGAGTGGGGAAGTCATCCAGAAGCAGGATCTGCCATTGCCTCGGCAGGTTACCTTTGATCCCAATCCTGGTAAACTGCAAGAGATGGTTAATTCTGCAATTAATCATGCTCTGATTAACCACTCCAACGTGCTATCCAACACAATTTATAACGCTGTAATCCGAACATTGAAAGAGGGATAGGCACCACCACTTTATGTTGGCCGAGTCTATCATCAGCCAGGTTTATCATCGGTTGTAGCTCCATCGGCTCCTTCAGCCGTTATGGGAACAGAAGTCACGTCTTCTCCGAGTATGGTAGGATTGGCTAATGAACAATCAACACCGATGAGATTAGATCCAATCACTTCAAGAGGGCGGGTTCAGCTCAACATAGATCTATTGGCATCGGCTATGTCAGGATTTGTATTTCAAAAATGTTAGGTTCCTCCTAACTGGTGGGGATATGGTATGCCTTCGGAGTTTTTGGCAAATAATTTTGGAACATCTCAGATACCTGACATAGCAGGGAAAGCTCTTATGCCATCGGTACCTTCAGTTTCACCGATGACTCAAGTGCCTTAGTTTTCCACAACCACCACTGTGCGAGCAGGTACTGGGAATTTTTAGATGCCGACATTTCAAATGCCTAATGCAAACTCATCGGTAAATCCATTGCCGACACAATAGAGGTTTATGTCTCAGGCAGGGTATGGCAATCCAGCAATGATAACTAATTACCAGCCATCGGTAAGTCTTGTGCCGATGAATACAAATAATAGTTGGTTAGGACAGTCACCCTTTCCACATATAGCACAGCAAAATCATCAAATTGCAGGGGTCCAACAAGGTCACATACAGGCTGGTTTCTAGAACCAAGCACCGACAGCTTAGCCGATGAATCTTGCTCAGTAGATTGGTGGTCCACAAGAAATGGCCAACATGTTGCTCGCCAGAGATCCTATGCCATAGAGACACATGTAAGTATATCAGCAGGCACCAGAGATTCAACCAGCACATCGGCAGGAAGCCGATGCTTATTGGGCCGATAAGATAGCTGAGGTCATGAGAGATCAGTTTGGGATAAAACCTAAACTCAACACTTACTCTTATCGGACACCATATCCTCTAGCATACGACCTAATTCCTCTTCCAAATCGGTACAAGATGCCAGATTTTACTAAGTTCTCTGGGCAGGATGACACATCGACAATGGAACATGTCAATCGCTTTATCATCCAGTGTGGAGAGGCTGCTAATAGGGATGAGTTTTCTCATCATCCTTATCTAGATCGGCTTTTACTTGGTTTATATCATTACCTCAAAACTTTGTTATTACCTGGGCCGAACTGGAGAAACAGTTCCATAAATATTTCTTTTTAGGAGTTCATAAGAAGAAGCTCACCGATTTAGTAAGACTAAGGCAGCGTAATGATGAATCGGTAGAGAGTTTTGTGCAGAGGCTTCGGGATGTGAAAAACAAATGTTATAGCCTAGTTTTGGATGATCGGCAGCTGGCTGATTTGGCTTTTTAAGGGTTGTTGCCACATCTGAAGGATAAATATGCTTATCAAGAATTTGAAACCTTGAGTCATCTGGTACAGAGAGTTTCTGATCAGGATACTAGAGCTTTTGAGCCTAGAAAAAAATGGAATAAAAATGTTTGATTTGTCGATGAAGAAGAAGATTCTGAACAGTTGCCGATGAGCGGGTGTTTTGGAGATTTGGTTTAGGTGGTTGAGAAATTCGAGGTGCATGCTGGGAGGCCGAATTAAGGTTGTTTGGATTTGACAATTAATTGTTGTCAGAAGGAAATAATTGTGAAAGGGGCGTCATTATCAGGAGAGAATTTTGGAGCATTAATAATTTTATACTCCAAAATTGGGGGCCATGTGTTGACACCATTTTTGGACACGTATCAGGAAGGTTAATGAAACTTGGACTGGCAGCTAGGAAAGTGATGATTGCCGATGACCTATACCGATCACAGGAGGGATGACATGGTTAAGTCCAGGAACAGTGGTTGATCAGTGCCGATGGTTGATATTGATGATTGCCGATGCCGATGAAAGATGATATGCCGATGATGGTGAAAGAAGACGTGGGAGTTGTCGGGAAGACAATGGTGGTGTGCCGATCACTCAGGACAGATGAATTGTTATTTTCCATAATGGTTAGAGTTTATTTTACGTATGAGTTCTGTTTGATTTGGAATTAGAATCCTAGTCGTGTCTGGTTGTAACTCTTTAGGACAGAGTATAAATATAGGCCTAATAGCAATGTAAGAAAAAAAATCCAATCAATATTATACACAACTTTCACATCTACTTTTGCATCTACTTTTTCGATGACTTCGTCAACTCGCATCTTTTCTTTTACTTACGAGTTCTTAAGAACTCATTGAGTCATACTCGACGAGTTCTCGAGTTCCACGTGAATACCTCTTGGCCATGGCATCTGGGCGCATCGCTGTTGTCGGGACCAAAGTATTCGAGCTATCACCTTTGTCGGTTGTAAGGTCAAATCGGCTCGCACACCTTAACGATTGAATTGAGTATTAGCCCTTTGTTTTTGCAGATCGACTTTTGCACCAACACATCTTTTGGCACGCTCGGTGGGACCAATTCATCATCAAGATCAATATGTCTACTACTGAATTCGACATGGAAAACATCATCGATATAACAAAGGTTGATCTCAGGGATGAGCAGAAGCAGGCGATGACAAAGGCTATGGAGGAATACAAGCAGCTATGCTTAAAATCCTTCAGCGTTAACAAGAGCGGTGAAGTGACCTAGAAGCTAGAACTGCCGATGCCTCGACAGATCACGTTTGAAGCCAATCCTGGTAAATTGTAAGATATGATTGACAATGCTATTAATTGTGCTTTGATCAATCAATCCAGTGTACTGTCCAATACTATTTTCAACGCCGTGGCTAGAACTTTCAAAGAAGGACAGATACCATCGTTATACATGGGCCCGGCCTATCATCAGCCAGGGTTATCATCGGTTACGGCTCCATCGGCTCCTCCGGCCATTTCGGGTACGGAAGTTACTTCTCCGCCTAGCACATTAGGGATGAGTAATGGGCAATCTACACCGATGAGAACTAATCCAGCAACATCAGATGGACGGATTCAACTCAACATAGATCTATCAGCATCGACAATGTCAGGGTCTATATTTCAGAACTATCAGGTTCCTCCCAATTGGTGGGGATATGGTATGCCTCCGGAGTTTTTTGCAAAAGGTTCAAAAACATCTCAGGTGGCTGACTTGGCAGGAAAAGCTCCTATGACATTGGCGCCTCCAGTTTCGCCGATGACTCAGATTCCCCAGTATACTACAACTACTACTGTAAGGCCTGCTATTGGAAACTTTTAGATGCCAACATTCCAGACACCTAATGCAAATGCATCGGCAGATTTATTGCCGACATAACAGAGGTTTATGACTCAGGCAGGGTATGTCAACCCAATGATGACACCCAATTATCAGTCATCGGTAGGACCTGTGCCGATGAATGCTAACAATGGGTGGCAAGACAGTTGGTCTTCCCACAAATGAGACAACAGAATCATCAGGCTACAGGATTCCAGTAAGGATAGATGCAGGTTGGTTTTTAGAATCAAGGACCTGCTAATCAGCCAATGAACATTGCTCAACAGATTGGTGGCCAACAAGCTATGGCCAACGCTATGTTCCATGGAGATCGTGCGCCTTAGAGGCATGTGGAAGCTTATCAGCAGGTGCCGGAACCTCAGCCCCCACATCGGCAGGATGCCGATGCCTATTGGGCCGATAAGATAGCTGAAGTAATGAGAGATCAGTTTCGGATAAAGCCCAAGGTCAATACTTATTCTTATCGGACACCGTATCCTCCTGCATATGATTTGATTCCACTTCCAAATCAGTACAAGGTGCTGGATTTTACTAAGTTCTCTGGGCAAGATGATACGTCGACAATGGAACATGTCAATCGGTTCATCATCCAGTGTGGAGAGGCTGCTAACAGAGATGAATTAAGAGTTCGTTTATTTTCATCATCTTTGTCAGGATCGACATTTACTTGGTTTATTTCACTACCTCCATATTCGGTAATTACTTGGGCCGATCTAGAGAAGCAGTTCCACAAGTATTTTTTTCTGGGGTCCAT
This sequence comes from Sorghum bicolor, assembly GCF_000003195.3. Taxonomy (NCBI): domain Eukaryota; kingdom Viridiplantae; phylum Streptophyta; class Magnoliopsida; order Poales; family Poaceae; genus Sorghum; species Sorghum bicolor. The sequence continues at coordinate 15,526,984 of NC_012877.2, forward strand.
GAAAAGAAGATTACCGATTTAGTAAGGCTAAGGCAGCGCAATGATGAATCGATTGAGAGCTTTGTACAGAGGTTGCGGGATGTCAAGAATAAATGTTATAGTCTAGTTCTAGATGATCGACAACTAGCCGATTTGGCTTCTCAGGGATTGTTGCCACACATCAAAGATAAGTATGCTTCTCAAGAGTTTGAAAGTCTGAGTCATTTGGTGCAGAGGATTTCTGATCAAGATATCAAGGTTTTTGAACCTAGGAAAGCTTGGAACAAAAAGGTGTCATTTTTCGATGAGGCAGCAAGTTCAGATTCTGATGAAGAACCAATCATCGGCTTGGTGGATTGGGTAAAGAACAAGAAGCCGATGTCCTATCCTTTTGGCCAAAAAGAACTAGAAAAGTTTGCCTTTAATATTACCAAGGCCGATAGGATATTTGATTTCTGCTTCAGGAGGGGCAGATTAAGCTATCACCTAATCATGTGATTCCACCAGCGGAAGAGTTGAAAAAGATCAAGTATTGCAAGTGGCATAATGCAACATCACACAACACAAATGAGTGCAAAGTGTTCAGACAGCAGCTGCAATCAGCTATAGAATCTAGGAGAATTAAATTTCATAATTCCAAAACTTAGAAGCCGATGAAGAATGATCAACATCCTTTCCCCACAAACATGCTGGATGCCAAAGGTAAGACCAAGGCCTTGACATCAGAAGCAGCTGAAAGAAACGCATCGGTTGATCCCCAGCATCATGTAACTACCGATGATGCCAAGGGCAAAGGTTTGATTTAGGAGGGTAGCAGCTCTGGGAGACCTCCTCGATCCGGCATTGTGATCACTCATAGATGGCATCGGGAAATATGGCAGCAACATGAAGATCGGTTTCGACGTCAGCAAGAGGATCGACGCCGAGAAGAAGAAAGATGCCAACAAGAGTAGAATCGGCACAAAGATCACTGGAATTGCCCCTTCTTTATTCATTGTTGGGAGCAAAACATCAAGTTACCAACTTTCAGAGACTGCCCTGAATGCAATGGTTATAATCGGTATGATCGGCCAGATCGACGATTCCAGAATGATGGTCGACGCTTTAATGAGCCGATCAGGGGAAGGATGTCAGTTCATGATCGGCTGGGGGATAGACTCAGCGTGCATGACAGACTTGGTGGACGTGTTGGGCATTTTCCACGGAACCTAGAGGAGCTTGAAGAAATGGCAAATGCTCGGGTTCCCAATGAGTTTATATTTTGCAGGGACGCTAATACTCATCGGGTGGAATTAAGAGAAGTTTGCTATCAGCCAGTGCAGAGGACACAGCTTCCCGAATGGTGTCCAGAGGGATTGACAAGGACACAGAAAAGGAGGATCCAGCGAGAACAACAAGAAGAATTGAATAGGGAAGAGAATTTTTCTAAGTCTGAGAATTGGTAGCAATCGGATCACAAGGGTAAAGGACCATCGGCAGATGTTAACATGGTATTTATGTTGTCGATGGAGTTTCTTGCACCCTTTAGTGATGATGAAGAAGTAAATCTCCCCGGCCAGATAGCTCAGTTAGCACTTGATCCAATAACAACCATGTTTGAGAAGCCTTCCAATGATGAAAGGCGACATCTTAAAGCTTTGTTTGTCAAAGACAGGGTTGATGGGCAGCCAATGTCCAAGATACTCATTGATGGGGGAGCTGCTATCAACATTATGCCTTACACAGTCTATCGAAAGCTTGGTAAAGGAGATCAGGATTTGACCAAGACTGATATGATGTTGAAAGATTTTGAAGGAAATGTTTCTCCAGTTAAAGGGGCCAATATATGTGTTGAACTAACCATCGGCAGTAAGACTTTACCGATGATTTTCTTTGTCATCAGTGGAAAAGGTGCATACAATTTGCTACTGGGGAGAGATTGGTTTCATGCCAATTGTTGTATTCCTTCTACAATGCACCAATGCCTTGTTCAATGGGTAGGTGAAAAGATTGAAATTGTCACCGGAGATTCTTCATATGTTATTGCATCGGCAGAGTCAGATACTTATGAGAGGACCAGATGCATTTTAGGGGAAGTTTGGGAGAAAGATTTTCTCAAGGTTGCCGACTATGAAATTCCACCGATCCAAGCAGTCGGTTCTTATGAAGAATTTTAATGGATAGATTCGCCGATGATGGAAAGTTAGGACAGGGGTTTTGATGCGGCCGTTGTCCCGATCTTCACGACGTAGGATGAACACCGATAACTAGCTGAAGAATAGCCCGATAACTTGCTGCAAGCAGCGATAACTAGTGCAACCTGGCAAATAAAACTCGAAGCCAACCACCGTCTTTAACCGGCAACCTGAATCGAGGATTCGCCCAACCACACTCTCAAGGAACCAACCAACACAGCCTACAATCAATCAAGGAATACCTTGAAGGGAGTAGGAGCACCAATTGGGAGCGGATGAAGCCGCCGCCTATGTAATCCCGCGAGGAAATCACAAGAGCAAAGGGGTAGAGATCACTCTCTGAATATTTGCTAGTACACAGCTAAACAAAAAGGGTTATGTATTTCAATTATCAAAAGTCTGAGATTACAATGAGTCTTAGGGGGTATTTATACTAGCAACAGCCCTGCTAGATAGGTATGAAAATGAAATAGAGTTTGTGAGGGAAGGCAATGTGAAAGGTCCGCTCGAAATGGATTCCCAAAGTGGCTTCGCGTGACTGTTGGCCTCCAGAGCAGTTTCCAATAAACTGACCATAACTTTTTATTGGAAAGTCCAAATGATGAACCGTTTCTTGGCTGAGAAACTAGGCTCAAAGGGCTTTCCAGCGATGTATGCAAACCAGCACGAAACATTGTAGATTAGTACAGTTTTACTTAGCAATTTGTACCAATATTCTGTCACAACAGACTGTTGATCTTCTGAGCACTCTGTACTAATTTTGGTCTGCAGGGAATATGGTGTGTCCAAACTGATCGCCACTAGATTCATTGGAAAGTAGACTCGACAAGCTTTCCAACAAGTCCTCATGGACCTTCATAGCTTTTGTGACTAAAAAGTTATGAAGATTTCTTTGCACTGGTCCGTTTTTGACTTCCACTGGTCCGTTTTTGACTTCTTTTGGAACTTGCACTGGTCCGTTCTTCAGGTCCGATTCATCCTTCTCTTCTTCTATATACCTGAGTACAATCAAGGTACAACACTTAGGTAGTATATAATTCTTATTAATGTTAAAATGAATCTCACAAAGTAGCGCGTGGACCTCTTGTTGTAGCTTCTTTGCACGACTATGTGTAATCGGTCCATCGATGACTTGGGTTGGTGTCGGTGTAGGTGAAACTTGAGTGGGTGTAGCTTGACTTGGAGCTTGTGACATCTTGCTTGGTGGCATGGTCATATCATCCTCTCCCCTTGAAAAGGAGTCGTCCTCGAGTATGAAGTGTCTTCACTTGTGAATGGTGAGATATCAGCAACATTGAAGGAGTTGCTCACGCCATAACTTGTAGAAAGATAAATCTTGTATGCATTGTCATTGATCTTCTCAAGAACACAAAATGGACCATATCCTCATGGCAGCAATTTTGATTTGCGCTGCTGAGGAAAGCGATCCTTGCGCAAGTGTATCCCCACCAAGTCCCTGGGTTCAAATAACACCTTCTTCCTATGTTTGTTCATACTTGCAGCCTTGCATTCCTGTAACAAAAACAATCTAACCGAAGAATTTGGAACACATATTTTGTTAGCTCTCAACAGAAAACCGTCATGTATGTGATATTTTTCCCAACCTTTTCCATCTTTGCAATGGTTATATGGTTCTGAAAATTTAGCATCATTGTTATACAGATCTTTTAGACTTTCCAGACCCAAAACTTTTACCTCAAGTTGGTTCAACAACACACTCTTTCGAGACAAAGCATCAGCAACAACATTGTCCTTACCTTTCTTATATTTCACAATGTATGAAAATGTTTCGATGAACTCAACCCATTTGGCATGACGATGATTCAGTTTTGCTTCCTTTCAAGTACTTCAAAGCTTCGTGATCAGAGTGAATAACAAATTCTTTTGGCCATAAGTAGTGCTGCCATGTTTCAAGCACACGCACCAAAGCATATAATTCTTTATCATACATAGAATAATTCAGTTGAGCACCTCCTAGTTTTTCACTAAAATATGCTATGGGCTTTCCTTGTTGTATTAAAACTCCTATCCTAATTCCACTAGCATCACATTCTATTTCAAAAGTTTTAGTGAAATTAGGAAGAACAAGTACAGGTGCTTTAGTCGAACGTTTCTTTAATTCTTGAAATGCATTTTGTTGTGATTTTCTCTATTTAAAGTCAACACCTTTCTTTGTCAATTCATTCAAAGGAGCAGTGATGGTACTGAAATCTTTCACAAATCTCCTATAAAAAACAACAAGGCCATGAAAACTTCTCACTTGACTTACATTCGTTGGAGTTGGCCAATCCTTGATGGCTTTCACCTTGGTCTCATCCACTTCTATGCCTTTTCCTGAAACAACAAAGCCAAGAAAACAACATGGTTTGTGCAAAAACTGCACTTCTCAAGATTAGCAAATATTTTCTCCTTTGTAAGCTCCTCCAAGACTTGCCGAACATGATTCACATGTTCCTCAACAGAATTGCTGTAAATTAAGATATCATCAAAGTAGACAACAACAAATTTTCCAATGAAAGCTCTCAAGACATGGTTCATTAATCTCATGAAAGTACTAGGAGCATTAGTCAAACCTAAAGGCATAACTAACCATTCATACAGCCCAAATTTTGTTTTAAATGCAGTTTTCCATTCGTCTCCTGTTTTCATTCTTATCTGATGGTATCCACTTCTCAAATCAATTTTAGTGAATATGGTGGAACCACTTAATTCATCAACCATGTCATCTAAACATGGAATAGGATGGTGATAGCGAACAGTGATGTTATTTATAGCTCTATAATCAACACACATCCTCCAAGAACCATCTTTCTTAGGCACTAAAATTACAGGAATAGCACAAAGACTTAAACTTTCACGAATAAAACCTTTATCAAGAAGTTCTTACACTTGCCTTTGTATCTCCTTTGTTTCTTCTAGATTGGTTTGATATGGTGGTCGATTAGGTAGTGCAGCCCGTGGAATGAGATCAATTTGATGCTCAATCCCATGAATTGGAGGTAGTCCCGCCAGTGTTTCTTCTGGAAAGACATCTCCATAGTCTTGAAAAAGATAAGACACAACACTAGGGAGAGAGGTCATGTCGTTAGCTGAAATTAAAATGTCTTTGTACACAAGTACAAAGAGCACTTGATCTGGGTTATTCCTTACTTCTCTCAGTTCAGATTTTGTGGCTAGCATAACTAGATGTTCTCTCTCTCCTCTCTTTTTTTCTCTCAAATTTGGCTTGTGGCTCTCACTCACCGAATTGTGGATGGCACTCAATTTCTTCTGCTCTCCTTCCTCTCTACTCACTGGAACTATTTCAGATTTCTTTTGTAAATGTTCAACCATGATTTGTTGGGGTGTCATAGGTTTGAGAACAAACTTCTTCCCTTTTAGATTCATAGTGAACTGTTTTGTTCTCCCATAATGTTGGCTATATCGATCATATTGCCATGGCCTTCCAAGCAGCAAGTGACACACCAACATAGGTGCGACATCACACTCCACTGTCTCAACATATTCACCAATCTTGAATGGAACTTTCACTTTATATCCAATCTTGATATCTTCCGAATCATTTAGCCACTGTACATGATATGGATGAGGGTGTCGTAGCAGCTTCAAGCCAAGTTTATCACCCATCTCACGATTAGCAAGATTATGGCAGCTCCCTCCATCAATAATCACCTTCACCTCTTTATCATGCACCTTTGCTCTAGTTTGAAATAATTTGTGTTGCTGCCCATTTTTAGCTTCATTTGCCTGAACACTCAAGATTTGAGTCATCTCAAGAGCAGCTCCTTGCTCAAACTCGCAGCCAGTAATGTCCTCATCTCCATGGGCTTCCTCCTCAATTCCCTCTTCACTAGCTGATTCAAATTCTCCATCATCATTCACAATGATCACCTGATTATTGGGGCACTCCTTACTTATATGCCCAAGGCCTCCATACTTGAAGCTCTGAATTTCACTACTCTTAGAAGTAGAACCCACTGAAGTACTGGTTGATGCTGCTGGTTTTGAACTTGGGACAGCAGTGTTCTTTCCACTAAACGTACCCTGAAAATTAGATCGTGAGCCTCCACTTGAGCATTTCACCATGGACGGTTCAGCAGCAAACTTTGTGTGTGATTTGCTTCATCTAGAGAAATTTCTCGTGGATGGTTCAGCAACAAATTTTGGCATGGTAAATTTTAGTTTGCCAAAACTTTCTTCATGGTTGCCTCTTCTATAACATCGGCGACCAAAACTGAGTTGGAAGCGGTTGTCATCAGCCTCATCTTCAGATTCAACATCATTTCTTCCACTATGTCTTCTTCCTTTACCATGTGCACCCCTCTGGTTCCTCCGACCTCCTCTTCTTCCATCACTATCTTCTCTATCTCCACTATGGTTGCTTGCACCACCATGAGGTGGACGATGCCTTCTGATTTTAGTCATAAGATTCTGAAGATCTTGTGTCAACCTCTCTTACTTTACTTCCATGCTTTGTCGGAGTTTATTAAATTATGCTATGGTAACATGATCTTTGATGTCCACTCGACCCATCTTTCTGTAAGGTTTGCTGAATACAAATAATTTGTATTTGTGGAATATGAAACATTTGGTGGCTCTCACAACTCACCTCTCTAACCATCGAAACTCTTATTGATTCCTCTGCTGCAGATTACAAAGAAAATAAATGTGTGGTGGCAACTAAAAGTGATGGCGAGGCGAATACAAGAACAGAGAGTACCGATTACGATTGTTTTTATGTGGAGCTTGGTGGGGAGTAATACACAAGGAATGCAATCTGAATTCTAGTTGTTGTAAGTTAAGTAACGATCCAAACTAGAAGTTCTCTGCCTAGTGCTGATGAAAAGATTCAAAGTGTATAAATAGATCACACACACACAAAGAAATTTCAGAATTGATGCAAACAAGAAGTATGATTGGGATGCAAGTGTTGCAATCAGACCCAACCAAAGTTTTGCACTAAACAAAGATAGCAAACTGGTTGCAGAACTTGATATGAAACTTTCAGCACTTGTGCACATAAACTAACTAATCTTTCAGACTTTCTCTCTGAACCTTTCTCAACTTTTTTTTTTCACTTCCCCTTTTTTTGCACTTTCTTTTCTTTTTTTTTGACACACTTTTTTTATATAGAACTAAAAACAGGGATCAGATTATGATACTTGCATAACTAAAGACAGAAATAAAACAACAACCAGTAGCTAGATAGGATCAAAGTTAACACAAAAGATGATATAGGCTATAGAGATTTTTTGGGGATTTTTAGATATAAAAGAGGCACAAAGAACACGCGAAGGATAAATGATCAGCAACTAAAACAAAGACTCTAATGGACTGCGACTTAACCGAACTCACTAAAATAACAGATTGAAAGAAAGGTGTAAGCAATATATTTTTCTGGCTTTTTGGTGGATAGGACGAAGCAAAAATATATATGTAGCTACGGATAAAATTCCTACCGTGGTAACGAAAGCTTTGATACCAGATGATGCGGCACGTTGTCCCGATCTTCACGACGTAGGATGAACACCGATAACTAGCTGAAGAACAGCCGAATAACTTGCTGCAAGCAACGATAACTAGTGCAACCTGGCAAATAAAACTCGAAGCCAACCATCGTCTTTAACCGGCAATCTGAATCGAGGATTCGCCCAACCACACTCTCAAGGAACCAACCAACACAGCCTACAATCAATCAAGGAATACCTTGAAGGGAGTAGGAGCACCAATTGGGAGCGGATGAAGCCGCCACCTATGTAATCCCGTGAGGAAATCACAAGAGGAAAGGGGTAGAGATCACTCTCTAAATATTTGCTAGCACACAGCTAAACAAAAAGGGTTCTGTATTTCAATTATCAAAAGTCTAAGATTACAATGAGTCTTAGTCGGTATTTATACTAGCAACAGCCCTGCAAGATAGGTATGAAAACAAAATAGAGTTTGTGAGGGAAGGCAATGTGAAAGGTCCCCTCGAAATGGATTCCCGATGTGGCTTCGCGTGACTGTTGGCCTCCAGAGTAGTTTCGAATAAACTGACCATAACTTTTTATTGGGAAGTCCAAATGATGAACCGTTTCTTGGGTGTGAAATTAGACTCAAAGGGTTTCTAGAAATATATGCCAACCAGCACGAAACATTGTAGATTGGTACAGTTTTACTTGGCAATTTGTACCAATATTCTGTCATGACAGACTGTTGATCTTCTTAGCACTCTGTACTAATTTTGGTCTGCAGGGAATATGGTGTATCCAAACAAGCTTTCCATCAAGTCCTCATGGACCTTCATAGCTTTTGTGACTAAAAAGTTATGAAGACTTCTTTGCACTGGTCCGTTTTTGACTTCCACTGGTCCGTTTTTGACTTCTTTTGGAACTTGGACTGGTCTGTTCTTCATGTCCGATTCATCCTTCTCTTCTTCTATATACCTGAGTACAATCAAGGTACAACACTTAGGTAGTATATAATTCTTATTAATGTTAAAATGAATATCACAAAGTAGCGCGTGGACCTCTTGTTGTAGCTTCTTTGCACGACTATGTGTAATCGGTCCATCGATGACTTGGGCTGGTGTCGGTGTAGGTGAAACTTGAGTGGGTGTAGCTTGACTTGGAGCTTGTGACATCTTGCTTGGTGGCGAGGTCATATCAGGTTTATATCGGCTGATGATCTAGTAGAAGTAGATATAGGTAATGGCGATAAGTCAAGACCTACTTTTATTAGTGCTAAGTTAGATTCTGAGTGTAAGCAGTAATTAACTGATTTGTTAAAGAAATATAAAGATTGTTTTGCTTGGGATTATACTGAGATGCCTGGTTTAGACCAATCAATTGTTGAACATCGGTTGCCTATTAAGTCTAGATTTCGGCCGCATCAGCAACCAGCACACCGATGCAATCTTAATATTCTCCCTGATATTAAGGCTGAAATAACCAAACTTATTGAAGCTACGTTTATTCGGCAATGTCGGTATGCCGAATGAATTTCTAATATTGTCCCTGTTTATAAAAAGAATGGAAAGTTTCATGTTTGCATTGACTTTAGAAATCTTAATAAAGCTACGCCGATGGATGGTTATCTGATGCCAGTTGCCGATCTGTTAGTTGATGCTACGGCTGGACATCGAATTATTAGCTTCATGGATGGCAATGTAGCGTATAATCAAATATTCATGACTGAAGAAGATATTCCTAAGACTACATTTAGATGTCCTGGTCATGTTGGATTGTTTGAGTGGATAGTTATGACTTTTGGCTTGAAAAATACTAGTGCCACTTATCAGAGGGCTATGAATTTTATTTTCCACAAATTCATCAGCAAGTTGGTAGAAATCTATATTGACGACGTGGTGTTCAAGTCTGGAGATTTCATAAAACATCTAGCCGATCTGCGAAAAGTATTGGAGTGCACAAGGAAACATGGCTCGAAGATGAATCCTAATAAATGTGTTTTCGGTGTATCGACAGGACGGTTTCTTGGTTTCATGGTGCATCAAAGGGGAATTAAAATTAGTAGGAGATCTATTGATACCATCAACAAAATAGTTGCTCCCACCAATAAAACTGAACTTCAATCATTGATTGGCAAGATTAATTTTATCAGACGATTTATATATGTTGACACCGTTTTTGGACACGTACCTAGGATCGGTAGAGTGTAGATCGGCAAGAAAGAGCAATAGTGACTGGTCTGCAGGAGAGTTGCCGATAAGGGTGGTTGCCGATGAAAAGATAGCTGAATGTGGCTAAGTCCATGGGTGGTGATGTGTTTATGCCGATGGCCTGTATTAATCGTTGCCGATGGGGAATCTGCCGATGACATGGAAGGAAGACTTGGAGGTTGCCAATTGGTCCGTGGTGGTGTCCTAGCTTGTCACCGCAGAGTAGTTTTAGGTTTTCCTTAGTTATTTAAATCGTTTTGTACACAGATTCTGTTTAAATTTGGAATTCAAATTCTAGTCGTGTCTGGTTGTAGCTCTTTGAGCAGGGTATAAATGTGGACCCTAGGACCTTGTAAAAGAGATATTAATCAATCAATCAAATACACATTTTTACTTATATTCTAGCATCTACTTTTTCGACGACTTCGTCATACTTTTCCTTTTTACTACGAGTTCTTAGGAATTTGTCGACTTAAGCTCGGCGTGTTCTGGAGTTCCGCGTGAATACCTCTTGGCCGTGACATCTGGGCGCATCGCTGTTGTCGGGACCAAAGTATTCGAGTTATCACCTTTGCCGATAGTAAGGTCAAATCGGCTGGCACGCCTTAACGTTTGAATCGGGTATTAGCCCTTTGTGTTTGTAGATCTAGCTTTTGCATCAACACATCTTTTGGCACGCCCGGTGGGACCAGATTCAAGATCAAGATCGACATGTCGACTACTGAGTTTGATCAGGAAAACGTCATCCCCGTGACGGAAGCCAATCTCAAGGATGAGCAGAAGCAAGCTATTGCAAAAGCCATGGAGGATTACAAGCAGCAATGTTTGAAGTCCTTCAGCATCAACAGGAGCGGCGAAGTAATCCAGAAAGAAGCACTGCCGGCCCCTCGGCAGGTTACTTTTGACGCCAATCCTGGTAAACTCCAAGACATGGTTGATAATGCTATCAACCGTGCCTTGATCAATCAAGCTGGTGTGCTGTCCAATACGGTTTTCAACGCCGTGGCTAGAACTTTCAAAAAAGGACAATTGCCACCAAATTATACAGGCCCTGCCTACCATCAACCAGGATCGCCAGTGGTTATGGCTCCATCGGTTGCTACGGCTGCTGCAGGCACAGAGGCTACTACGCCCCCAAGCACGCTAGGAGTCTCTAATGCGCAATCCACGCCGATGCCGTTCAATCCATCAACATCAGATGAGTCGATCAAGCTTACTACAAATCTATTGGCAGCGGCAATGTCGGGATCTGTCCCTCTTAATTGGTGGGGTTATGGTATGCCTTCGGAATACTCGCTGAGGGCACCTGGCACATCTCAGGCAGCTGACGTGAGAGGCAAGGCTCCTACGGCATCGACACCTCCAAATATGCCGATGAACTAGAGTCCCCAGTATACTACAACTACTACTGCCAGGCCTTATACTAGGAATTCTCAAGCTCCAACATTCCAGATGCCTAATGCATCGACAGATTCAATGCCGACGCAACAGAGGTTTATGACTCAGCCAGGGTATGTTAATTCAATGATGATGCCCAATTACCAGACATCGGCAGGATCTATGCCGATGAATGCTGATAGTGGATGGCTTGGGCAGCAAGTCTTTCCGCAAACGCCCCAACAGAATCATCAGGCTACAGGGTTTCAGCAAGGCTAGATCTACCCCGGATTCCAGAATCAGGGATTACCCAACCAGCCAATGAATCTTGGGCGGCTGATCGGCGGACAGCAGATCGGCGGACAACAGATCGGCGGGCAACAGTTTGGTGGTCAGCAGATAGGTGGCCAAATGATTAATCCAATGTTCCATGCAGAACGTGTGCCACACAGACACGTGGAAGCTTACCAGCAGATGCCGGATCCGCAACCGCCTCATCGGCAAGATGCCGATGCCTATTGGGCCGAGAAGATTGCTGAAGTGATGAGAGATCAATTTGGGATAAAACCCAAAGTCAACACTTACTCTTATCGGACACCATATCCTCCCGCATATGATTTAATCCCGCTTCCAAATCGGTACAAAGTGTCGGATTTTACCAAGTTTTCTAGGCAAGATGATACGTCGACCATGGAGCATGTCAACAGGTTCATCATCCAATGCGGAGAAGCTGCTATTAGGGACGAGTTAAGGGTTCGCTTATTCTCGTCATCATTATCTGGATCGGCTTTCATTTGGTTTATATCATTACCTCCCAACTCAGTGATTACTTGGGCCGATCTGGAGAAACAATTCCACAAATACTTCTTTTCTGGGGTCCATGAGAAGAAGATCACCGATTTGGTCAAATTAAAGCAACGCAATGATGAATCGGTTGAAAGTTTTGTGCAGAGGATACGAGAAGTCAAGAACAAATGCTATAGCCTGGTTCTGGATGATCGGCAGCTAGCCGATTTGGCTTTCCAGGGTTTGTTGCCACACATCAGGGACAAATATGCATCTCAGGAGTTTGAAAGTTTAAGTCATTTGGTGCAGAGAATTTCTGATCAAGATATCAAGCCCTTTGAGCCCAAGAGAGCGTGGAACAAAAAGGTATCATTTGTAGATGAAGCAGCAAGCTCGGATTCTGATGAAGAACCAGTCATCGGCTTGGCAGAATGGGTGAAAAATAAGAAGCCGATGTCTTGCCCTTTTGGGCATAAAGAGCCTGAGAAGTTCGCATTCGACATCACCAAAGCCGATATGATATTTGACTTTCTACTTCAGGAAGGTAAGATCAAGTTGTCACCCAATCATGTGATCCCATCGACTGAACAATTGAGGAAGATGAAGTACTGTAAATGGCACAATGCGACTTCTCACAACACCAATGATTGCAAAGTTTTTAGGCAATAGCTGCAATCGGCTATAGAATCCGAGAGGATCAAATTTGATGGCTCCAAAGCTCAGAAGCGGATGAAGATTGATCAACATCCTTTCCCATCAAACATGTTGGATGCTAAGGGAAAGGCCAAGGTCTTAACATCGGAAGCAGCTGAAAGAAGTGCATCGGTGGATCCTCAGCATCAGATCACCACTGCCGATGCGAAAGGAAAAGGCCTGATCCAGGAGGGAACTAACTCAGGAAGGCCTCCCCGGTCTGGTATTGTGATAACTCACAGAAAGCCTCGGGAAACCTGGTAGCAACGAGAGGATCGGTATCGGCGCCAGCAAGAGGACTATCGTCGGGAAGAGGAAAGATGCTGACAGGAGTGGAATCGGCATAGGGATCACTAGAATTGTCCATTCTTCATCCATTGTTGGGAGGAGAATATCAAGCTTCTTACTGTCAGAGATTGTCCTGAGTGCAATGGTTATGATCGGTATGACAGATCCGACCGGCGCTATCACGATGATGATAGGCGATTCAATGGGCCGATTAGGGGGAGAGCGTCCGTTCATGATCGGCTGGGGGGCAGGCTCAGTGTGCACGACAGGCTCGGCGGTCGTGTTGGATATTTCCCCAGGAACCAGGAAAACTTGAAGAAATGGCTAATGCTCGGGTTCCCGATGAGTTTATCTTCTGCAGGGACGCCAATACTTATCGGATGGAGTCAAGGGAAAATCATCGTCCATCGGTAAGGCAGCAGCAACTTCCTCCATGGTGTCCAGAGGGGTTGACTAGGACATAGAAGATAAGGTTGCAGCGCGAGAGGCGAGAGGAGTTAAGCAAGGGCGAGAACTCTGATCAGTCTGGAGATCAGCAACAATCAGATCCCAAGGGAAAAGGTCCATCAGCAAGTGTCAACATGGTATTTACGTTGCCGATGGAATTCCTTGCGCCGTCCAGTGATGATGAGTTAGAGTTTTTCGACCAGATAGCTCAGCTGGCTCTGGATCCAATGACAGCTATCTTTGAAAAGCCTGCCGATGATGAAAGGCAACATCTTAAGGCTCTATTTGTTAAAGGAAGAGTGGAGGGTTAGCCAATGACCAAGATTTTGATTGATGGTGGGGCTGCTATCAATATCATGCCATAAGTAGTGTATCGGAAGCTTGGAAAAGGAGATCAGGATTTGACCAGGACCGATATGATGCTTAAAGACTTTGAGGGGAATGTGTCTCCGGTCAAGGGAGCCATATGTGTTGAATTGACCATCGGCAGTAAAACCTTGCCGACAACCTTCTTTGTGATCAGTGGAAAGGGTGCTTATAACTTACTATTGGGATCCCGTCCACAATAACTGACAATTGTTGCATCCCGTCCACAATGCACCAGTGCTTGGTCCAGTGGGTAGGCGACAAGATTGAGATTGTCCCGGGAGATTCTTCCTATGTTATTGCATTGGCAGAGGCAGACACCTATGAAAGGACTAGGTGTATTTCAATAGAAGTTTGGGAAAAGGATTTTCTCAAAGTTGCCGATTATGAGATTCCACCGATCCAAGAAGTCGGTTGTGACGAAGATTTTTAATGGATAGGTTCGCCGATGATGGAAAATTAGGCCAGGGATTCACATCGGCCGATGATCTAGTAGAAGTAGATATAGGTAGTGGTGATAAACCTAGGCCTACTTTCATTAGTGCTAAGTTAAATTCTGAGTGTAAGCAACAGTTAACCGATTTGTTAAAGGAATATAAAGATTGCTTTGCTTGGGATTATACTGAGATCCCTAGTTTGGACTGATCGATTGTTGAACATCGGTTGCCTATCAAGTCCGGATTTCGGCCACATCAGCAGCCAGCTCGCCGATGTAATCCTAATATTCTTCATGATATCAATGCCGAAATAACCAAACTGATTGAAGCTAAATTTATTCGGCAGTGTCGGTATGCCGAGTGGATTTCCAATGTGGTTCCAGTCTACAAGAAAAATCGAAAACTTCGGGTCTGCATTGATTTCAGAAATCTTAACAAGGCTACACCGATGGATGGCTACCCGATGCCAGTTGCCGATCTGCTAGTTGATGCTACGGCTGGACATCGAGTTATTAGTTTTATGGATGGCAATGCAGGGTACAATCAAATATTCATGGCTGAAGAGGATATTCCAAAGACTGCATTTAGATGTCCTGGTCATGTTGGGTTGTTTGAATGGATAGTAATGACCTTTGGTTTGAAAAATGCTGGTGCTACTTATCAGAGGGCCATGAATTTCATATTTCACGAGTTCATCGGTAAGCTGGTGGAGATTTATATTGATGACGTAGTGGTTAAATCTGGAGATTTCACAAAGCATCTTGCCGATTTACGAAAAGTGTTGGAATGTACAAGGAAGCATGGGTTGAAGATGAATCCCAATAAGTGTGCATTTGGTGTATCGGCAGGACAATTTCTTGGTTTCATGGTGCATCAGAGGGGGATTGAAATTAGTCGAAGATCCATTGATGCCATCAACAAAATAGTTGCTCCGACCAACAAGACGGAGCTCCAGTCCTTGATCGGCAAGGTAAATTTTATCAGGAGATTTATATCTAACTTGTCTGGTAAAATTCGTGCTTTTAGTCCTTTGCTCAAGTTGAAGGCCGATCAAGAATTTGTTTGGGGAAAGGAACAACAATTGGCTTTAGATGAAATCAAGAATTATCTGGTGAATCCTCCAGTACTGATTCCACCTCAGCAAGGGAAGCCCTTCAGATTGTATTTGTCTACCGATGGGATGGTCATCGGTTCGGCATTAATTCAAGAATTTGAGGGGAAGGAACATGTGATTTACTATTTAAGCAGGAGGTTGATTGATGCTGAGACCAGGTATTCGGCTATTGAAAAGGTGTGCTTATGCTTGTACTTCTCGTGTGTTAAGTTAAGGCATTATTTGCTATCGGCCGAATGCACGGTTATTTGTAAAGACGATGTGGTCCGATACATGTTGTCTATGCCGATCATGAGTGGTAGGATCGTAAGTGGATTTTGGCGCTGTCAGAATTCGATCTGCATTACAAATCGGCTAAAGCGGTTAAGGGACAGATTATGGCTGATTTTGTAACTCAACATTGCGGTACAGTGGAGGCTTTGGAAATTGTACCTTAGACGCTCTTCTTTGATGGATCCACATGTGACCGAGGGGCAGGAATCAGCATAGTATTAATCTCCCCTCGGGGAAGGAAGTATGAGTTTTCCTTGCCGATTGTTGCCACGTCCACAAATAATCAAGCTGAGTACCAAGCTTTGATAAAGGGTTTGGAGTTGCTGAGGGAAGTTCATGCTGATGCTGTTGAGATCTTCGGGGATTCTATGCTAGTTATAAATCAATTGGTTGGAAGCTATGAATGCCGAAGTGAGATATTGATAGCTTATTATGAAAGGAGTATGCAACTGTTGAAGGGATTCAAGGATTTCCGGTTAGAGCATGTTCCTCGATTGCATAATGAAGAGGCCAATCGGTTGGCTCAGCACGCCTCAGGATATCAGCCTATGATTAATGCAGTATCGGCAATTGGTGCCGATGATTGGAGAAAGGAAATTGTTGATTATCTAAAGGATCCATCTAAGAAAGTTGAAAGATGAGTTCGGTTTCAAGCCACCAAGTATGTGCTCCTCGAAGATGAATTGTATTATCGAACTATTGATGGGATTCTTCTCAGATGCTTAGGTGATGATGAGGCTAAGGGTTTGATGGGAGAAATCCATGAGGGAGTATGTGGGGCACATCAGTCGGCTTTTAAGATGAAGTGGATGATTAGAAGAAATGGGTATTATTGGCCGACTATACTCGAAGATTTCTTTAAGTATTTCAAAGGGTGTCAAGGCTATCAGAAATTTAGTAATATTCAAAGAGCACCTGCATCGGGCATGAATCCTATCATCAAGCCTTGGCCATTCCGAGGATGGGCTATTGATTTGATCGGCCAGATTTATCCGTCATCCAGCAAGGGACATAAATTCATTTTGGTTGCCACCGATTATTTCACTAAATGGGTTGAAGCTATTCCTTTGAAGAAAGTTACATCAGCCAATATGATTGATTTTGTGAAAGAGCATATTATCTACCGATTTGGAATTCCTCAAACAATTACTACCGATCAGGGTACTATGTTCACATCAGGGGAGTTTGATGAATTTGCAATCGGTATGGGAATTAAAGTATTAAATTCTTCTCCTTACTAT
Organism: Sorghum bicolor; assembly: GCF_000003195.3. Lineage (NCBI taxonomy): Eukaryota > Viridiplantae > Streptophyta > Magnoliopsida > Poales > Poaceae > Sorghum > Sorghum bicolor. The sequence continues at coordinate 15,543,816 of NC_012877.2, forward strand.
GCTCAAGCTAATAGGCAGGCCGAGGCATCTAACAAAGGGATTATCAAGCTTATTAAACGAAAGATTGAAGAAAATCCAAGGAGGTGGCACACATTATTAAACGAAGCTTTGTGGTCATACCGGATGGCTTGTCATGGATCAACCAAGATTTCACCTTATCAGTTGGTATATGGGCATGATGCGGTGTTACCTTGGGAAATTAAGACTGGGTCTAGGCGACTATCTTTTCAGGGTCAGTTGACTGCCGATGACTATGCTACTTTGATGACAGACGAGTGGATGATCTAGCAGAGCATCGGCTAAGGGCTTTGATGAGTATAGAAGAAAATAAGAAGAGAGTTGCTAGATGGTATGATAAGAAGGTAAAGGCTAAAGAATTTGCCGATGGAGACTTAGTATGGAAATTAATCTTACTGATCGGGACTAAAAGTTCAAAATTTGGGAAGTGGTCTCCCAATTGGGAGGGTCCTTATCGGATAAGTCGGTCGGCTCCTGGTAATGCCTATATTCTAGAAACTCTCGAAGGAGTTTAATTTCCCAGAGCATTAAATGGAAATATCTGAAGAAGTACTACCCCAGCATATGGGTCGATGCATGAAGGTTTAAGTGCCGATAACATTCCTATCGGCTGGCGCAGATAACAGTCCTATCGGCTAGACTAAGGTACTAGGAGTGCTCAAAAGGGGAGAGGAGGATGTATCGCCAAAGAAGAACTCATGTGTTCAGCAGCGCCTGGATTGCCAATATGGCACACAGACAGATCTGGTTGGCCTCTTCTATCTCCTTCATGTCGTCATCGGCAGAGCCCTCCACTGGCTTCAGCTTTTTCTTCATCTACAGAGCCGTGCGGGCTTGGATGTTACGCTCTTGCTCAAGAAGCTTGATTGACTCCGGCAGTTGGCTTTCTTCTTGTCGGGCTTGGGACAAGGCGTCTTCCACTTGCTTGAGTTCTGCCAACAGGGCTTCTCTTTTGGCCGATAGATCGGAGATCTTGTGCTTTAGAGCATCTCCTGAGGACTTTAAAATGCCGATGCTCTTGTGCTTCTCATCGGCAAGGAGCTTCACTTTCATCATCTCTTCAGACAGCTGGGCATGAGCGGCTCTGTCGGCAAGACGTTGGGTAGCCCTCTGATACTGCAGCTGACGACTCTCTAGGTGTGCAGCTTGGAAGAGGATTTTTTCGGCATCGGCAGGAATTTGGCCTCTGAGGGTCTCTGTAACGGTAACATTGCCGATGGGCGACTAAAGTGGAGATGTTCGTGTGGGAAGTTGAGGATTTCGAGGAATCTGCGGAGGAATCGAATCAAGGTTGTTCAGATTAAGGTTGTCGGTTACCAAGTTGAGAGAATTAATTGCGGGAAGGCGTCATTATTGCAGAAAATTTCGGAGCATTAATGATTTCATACTCCGAAATCTGGGGGCATGTGTTGACACCGTTTTTGGACACGTACCCAGGATCGGTAGAGTGTAGATCAGCAAGAAAGAGCAATAGTGACTGGTCTGGAGGAGAGTTGCCGATAAGGGTGGTTGCCGATGAAAAGATAGCTGAATGTGGCTAAGTCCATGGGTGGTGATGTGTTTATGCCGATGGCCTGTATTAATCGTTGCCGATGAGGAATCTGCCGATGACATGGAAGGAAGACTTGGAGGTTGCCAATTGGTCCGTGGTGGTGTCCCAACTTGTCATGGCAGAGTAGTTTTATGTTTTCCTTAGTTATTTAAATCGTTTTGTATACAGATTCTGTTTAAATTTGGAATTCGAATTCTAGTCGTGTCTGGTTGTAGCTCTTTGAGCAGGGTATAAATGTGGACCCTAGGACCTTGTAAAAGAGATATCAATCAATCAATCAAATACACATTTTTACTCATATTCTAGCATCTACTTTTTCGACGACTTCGTCATATTTTTCCTTTTTACTACGAGTTCTTAGGAATTTGTCGACTTAAGCTCGGCGTGTTCTTGAGTTCTGCGTGAATACCTCTTGGCCGTGACATCCGGGCGCATCGCTGTTGTCGGGACCAAAGTATTCGAGTTATCACCTTTGCCGATTGTAAGGTCAAATCGGCTGGCATGCCTTAACGTTTGAATCGGGTATTAGCCCTTTGTGTTTGTAGATCTAGCTTTTGCATCAACAATATCTAATTTGTTGGGTAAGATTCATGCTTTCAGCCCTTTGCTTAAGTTAAAAGCTGATCAAAAATTTGTGTGGGGAAGGAGCAACAATTAGCATTGGATGAAATCAAGAATTATTTGACAAATCCTCCGGTTTTGGTTCCACCTCAACAAGGAAAGCCCTTCAGATTATATTTGTCTACCGATGATATGGTCATCGGTTCAGCTCTTATTCAAGAATTTGAAGGAAGGGAGCGTGTGATTTACTATCTGAGCAGAAGACTGGTAGATGCCAAGACAAGGTGATTTACTATCTGAGCTGAAAAATTATGCTTATGCTTATACTTTTCTTGTGTCAAATTGAGACATTACTTGCTATCAGCCGAGTGCACCGTTGTGTGCAAAGATGATGTAGTTCGGTACATGTTATGAATGGCGATTATGAGTGGTAGAATCGGCAAATGGATATTAGCATTATGGTGTGGTGGATGCTTACGTTATGAATCAGCTATAGCAGTTAAGGGGCAGATCATGGCCGATTTTGTAACTCAACATTGTGGTGTGGTGGATGCTTTGGAAATTGTTCCCTAGACGCTCTTCTTTGATGGATCTACATGTGATCGAGGGCAGGTATCGGTATAGTGCTAATTTCTCCTCGAGGAAAGAAGTATGGGTTTTCTTTACCGATTATTGCCACGTCGACAAATAATCAAGCTAAGTACCAAGCCTTAATCAAAGGATTAGAGTTATTAAAGGAGGTTCGTGCTGATGCTGTTGAAATTTTTGGTGATTCTATGCTTGTTATCAACTAGCTGGCTGGGAGTTATGAATGCCGAAGTGGGGTTTTAATAGTATATTATTAAAGATGTGTACAATTATTGAAGGAATTCAGGGATTTCCGATTAGAGCATATTCCTCGGTTACATAATGAAGGAGCTAACCGGTTGGCTCAGCATGCCTCGGGATATCAGCCCATTTTGGAAGTATTATCGGCAGTCTGTGCCAATGTTGAAAGGCGTGTTAGATTTCAAGCTACAAAGTATGTGCTCCTTGAGGAAGAATTGTATTATCAAACGATGGATGGAGTCTTGCTTAAATGTTTAAGTGATGATGAATCTAAAATCTTGATGGGTGAAATTCATGAGGGAGTGTGTGGAGCACATCAATCGGCTTTCAAGATGAAGTGGATGATTCAGAGGAATGGATATTATTGGCTAACTATACTTGAGGATTGTTTCAAGTATTTCAAAGGGTGTCAAGGATGTCAAAAGTTTGGCAATATTCAGAGGGCACCTGCATCGGCTATGAATACTATTATTAAGCTTTGGCCGTTCCGGGGTTGGGCTATGAATCTCATCGGTCAGATTTATCCGCCATCGAGCAAAGGGCATAAGTTTATCCTTGTTGCTACTGATTATTTCACTAAATGGGTTGAGGCTATTCCTTTGAAGAAAGTAACGTAGGCTAATATGATTGATTTTGTAAAAGAGCATATTGTTTACCGATTTGGCATTCCCCAAACAATTACCACTGATCAGGGTACTATGTTTACATCGGGAGAGTTTGATGAGTTTGCAATCGGTATGGGGATTAAGGTGTTGAATTCCTCTCCTTACTATGCTCAAGCCAATGGGCAGGCCGAAGCTTCTAACAAAAGGATTATTAAGCTTATTCAGCGGAAGATTGAAGAAAACCCTAGGCGATGGCATACACTATTGAATGAAGCTTTGTGGTCATATCAGATGGCGTGTCATGGTTTGACCAAAGTGTCACCTTATCAGCTAGTGCATGGACATGACGCAGTACTGCCATGGGAAATCAAAATTGGTTCTAGGCGGATGTTTTCTCAAGATCAGTTGACTACTGATGACTATGCTACTTTCATGAATGATGAGTTAGACGATTTAGCAGATCATCGGCTATTAGCTTTAATCAGCATAGAAGAAAACAGAAAGAGAGTGGCTAGATGGTATGACAAGAAAGTAAAGGCCAAAGAGTTTGCTGAGGGAGATTTAGTGTGGAAGTTGATTTTACTGATTAGGACTAAAAGTTCAAAGTTTGGAATGTGGTCTCCTAATTGAGAGGGTCCTTCTCGGATAAATCGATCTGCTCCTAGCAATGCTTATATTTTAGAAACTCTCGAATGGGTTGAATTTCCCAGAGCGTTAAATAGAAAATATTTAAAGAAATACTACCCTAGTATCTGGATTGACGCATAGGATATTCAAATGCCGATGACGTTCCTATCGATCAGACAAAATATCAAGTGTATCTGGGGCCATGCGTAAAGAGTTTAAATGCCGATAACAGTCCTATCGGCTGGACCAAATGATTAGAGTTTTTGAAAAGGAAGTCAAACAAACTGCTGATGAAAAATTTATAGGTTCAGCAAAGTCTGGATGGCCGATATTGCATGTAGACGAATCTGGTTGGCCTCCTCTATTTCTCGGGTATCTTCATCGGCAGAATCTTCCACCGGCTTCAGCTTCTTCTTCATGTGCAATGCTTTGCGGGCTTGGGCGTCTCTTTCTTGCTGAAGAGTCTTAAGAGCATCAGGTAGCTGGTTTTCTTCCTGCTGAGCTTGAGCTAGGGCCTCCTCCACTTGCTTAAGTTCAGCTAGTAGGGCCTCTCTTCTTGTCGATAGAGCGGAGATCTTTTGTTTCAACTCAATACCCAAGGATTGCAGGACACCGATGTTCTTGTGCTTCTCATTGGAAGCATGCTTTACTTGCAGCATCTGCTCTTTGAGTCGGGCATGAGTGGCTCTATCATCAAGGCGCTGAGTAGCCTTCTAAAACTAGAGTTGGCGACTTTCTAGGTGGGCGGCTTGGAACATGATTTCTTCCACATCGGCTAGGATTTGGCCATGGAGGGTCTTGAATATGACTTTGTTCAGATCAGAATCGTCCACTAATTGGGCCGTGTCTTGGTGCAGCAGGGCTAGTAGGTCTTCCAACTTGGCCTTGATCTCTGCCGATGTGATTCCAATTGCCTGAGAAGAGCTTGCTTCCTCGCCTTCGTCATCGGAAATATCGATAGCAAAGGAGAATAGGCTATTTGGGGAATCTTGCTCCTAGAAAAGGAAGGAAATAAGTTACTCAAAATTAAATATTGACAGTGCTAAATCTGGTGGATTGGATAACTTACTTGCTTCAGGACGATTTCCTGTCTCTGGCGTGGGGATGCAGCTAGCACCATAGTTTGATCGGCTGGAGTTGCCGATGGAATATATTTTGCTAAAAATTACCAAGAGTCACAATGGTATTTATAAAATCATCGGTAATGATTCTATGATCGGTACTTTACCTTGAGGAAGAGTAGCGATTGTTTGCTCAGGAGGGACAACCGATGATGTGCCCAAATCGGTAGGCTGAGTGGTCTGACTAGACACATCAGCTGGATCCACCTGCGAAGGGGAAGGCACTTCTTGCGTCTAAGGCTCTGGTTGAGGAGGAGAGGTTGATACCTAGATCGGAGGTACTAGACGAGATGGATAGGATGGTGTTGTCTTCTGACGCTTTGGCTGGGTCTTGGTGCTTTTCAGACCCTTTCTCTTGGCCGGAGCTTGACTGGGCTGGGGGCATCGGCACCAGATGTTTGAGTCCTTTTGGTTTTATGAATACCAAAATTTCATAAGTTGGATATAAGAAAGAGATACCAATGGAATTTGTTAAGGAATAAAAGTTTAAAGAAGAGTTACCGATGACGTTCCTGTCGCAGCCGATATACCCTGAAAGGATAATATAAGTAGGAGATGAAATCAGTGTAAATAAAGAGAGTCAAGAATTTACCTTGAAAGCCTGTGCCAAAGTGGCAGCTACCGATGGAGACACTTTCGACCACTTGCTGGTCGTCTTTTTGAAGCGAATGTTGTGGTGCATCAGAGCTGATAGACTCGGCGCATTGTGGCCAATCAAAGAAATTGGGCCTGATTGAAGAAGTTCAATTGGCCTCCCACTTCTACTAATTGTCGGCGCTGGGTCATCGACCTGTTGAAATAAGAATAAGTAAGTTACTGATAAGGTTAAAGTTGACAGAGGAACTGAGGTATCGACAGGGGACTTACGATATCATCAGGAACTTCATAGTCAGAGTCGATCATGCCGCGATATGTATGAGCTGATACCATGAATAGATGCTCCTTCCATTCTTCCCACCAATGTTTATACAACTGAGTAATGAAGAGAGCTGGGACCCAGGCCGATAGATCGATGTCTGTCGTATCGGCATCTAGCTAGAGTTGAGCTATCCTAATCCACTCAAGTCCGCTGGTTATTGTCTCTCTTGGTTTTACCACATCAGCATAACAAAGTTTGATCGACAGTTGACCAAAAGCCATTTGGCGAGCCAATGCCAATGAGTTGTAAAACTCATAGGTGGTGTTGATGTTCTTCCCACTGCTAAAGCTGTTCACTGGAATTGCTCTCGGAGTGATGATTGCCATCATCAAATCATTATCCTTGTTGAGAGCATTGTCAAAAGGGTGGAAGATGAGTGGAAACCTGGTTCTGGGTCTTCATAAGGCATCCTTGCTCGCTGATCTTTCGAGAGGCCATCATATAGAGTTTGAAAGAATCGGTCGACCTGGTTTTCATTGCAACTGGTACCCAGGAGGACTATGATAGCTTCACCATAATTAAGGGGTGAGCGAGTTGCCGATTCATTGTCTGCTAGTTCATAGTCTTTGACAATATCTCAAGGTAATTGCTGCGCAAAAAAGTCAAACCGAAGGCGTTTGTGCATATGAACATTGAGCCACATGTTGATGAACCACCAAGGGCCTCCTAGATTGCCAATGGGTTCACCTAGTAGGAGTTTCTCGGTCACTTTATGAAGGAGATGGTAGACAAAGCCTAGGAGGTATCGGTCAAGAGGGAATCGACCACCATTGCCTAATCTTTCTGCTACCGATAAGTAGACGGAGGTTGGTCCTACCGATCGGCCACAGAAGATGAATTTGTCTAGCTAGATATTCAGAAAAGTGGCATGTTCCCTCTCACTGACCGATCCCGTTTTTTGATATTTCTAGTTATACCCTGACCAGGCACTGATGTTGCAGGTTTCTACTTTGCATTCGGCTTTACGGCCAAACAACTGGCCATCATCGGCAGTAGCAATATTTAAACCAGTGAGCATGAGGACATCGACGAGAGTGGGGGAAGCTGGGCCATGGCCGAAAGTGAAAGCATTGAAAGTATCTGACCAGAAGTATGAGGCAGCTATCAGCAATGATTTGTTTCTGTCCATATCGGCAATGGACAATCTGATGCACTGATCTATCTTGCGCTCACCCCAATATACTTCATTTGTTTTGCTAACCCTCAAAAACTAATCCTTCCATCCTTTAGTGGGGTTTGGCCAAGATCGGAAAGTATCCTTCCACACATCTAAAGAGAAAATTTTGGCCCTAAAAGGAATCCTGTTGGTTTCTGTGTTAATCAAATCGGTAGGATCTGGGTCACCCATCAGACCGAGGCATTGGAGGTGGGGTTGTTCAGTGGGAATGATGATTTTTTCGCTCAATTCCTAATGTTTGAAGATTGGAAGAAAAGGAGGAAAAGAAAGGGAGGAAAATGCTAAGTAAGTAGACTTGCAAAAAAGTAAAGGGTTACAGTAAAGGAAGAGGAAGATACGAATAGATTAACCTCCAGGACGATGAAGTTGACGGCCATTTCTTCCCGAAGAAGAGAAAATCAAAGACTTCAAAGATTTTTGGGGATGTTTTGCCGAGGTTCTTGAGCTCTTCGTCAATACCGCCGCCAGAGATATGAGTTTTGGGGATGAAGGGTGGCAAGGTGGAGAAGGAGAGCTGAGGAAGGAGGTATTTATAGGATAAAGTGAGCAAGGGTATTTTTGACTTATCTCTTTGCCGTATCGGTGAAATTAGAGGGTGTTCAGGTGGATATGGTAACAGTTCGCACGATAATCAAGGGATTGTATAGGTGATTTGACAGTAAGTAATCATGATTTTAGGAGATATTTCACTGTGAATGATCTCTTGGTCGGTGTTGATGGTCCTTAAGTACTAAATTTAACCAACAACTAAACATGAAAAAGGATCAATATGCACCAAACATCTAGAATTAGGGTTTTATCTGATAGAATTCCACGAGCTTTGGTGTTTATCTATTTGCACAGGGGGTTATCAGAAAATATGGAGAGAAGGCCCACGTGTCATGCTTACAACGAGATAATTATGTGCCGCGCAATTTTCCTTAATCTAGAAGAGTCGAGAAGCCACGAGAACGAACGGGAGACCGAACGGGCTTGGGGGCAGGGCGCCCGCCCTCCCCCCTTGGGCGCCCGCCCTGGCCTTGGGGCCAATCACAATCAACTTCGCAGATTATGCTCCACCGACCTAAAGGATCAAGGAAAACCGTGGGATCAATGTCGGTTTGATCCGACGGCCCAAATTCACTTGAAAGGACTATATAATCAAGGCCTCTCCACCCCAGGGGGAGAGAGGAGAAATCATTATCAGAGGTAGCCATCAAAGTTAGGGTTTAGAACATCTCTCCCACAGAGAATTAGAATTAGCTACTCCCTAATCCTTCATGTTTAGAGGATTGATTAGATAGGAATTAGAGAAGTAGAGCACTACGCTCTAGATTCGGATCTTCGGTAATAAAGATTGGTATTATTTCATATCTTTCTCTAATACTTTGTTCCAATTGCATTATGTCTCTATTTATTATGCTCTTAGTTTGCTCTAGTTCTATATTTGATATAGTTATGATTGATAATAAGTTTATGTATAAGTTTGCAAAGCGCTTAGCTCTTGACACGTGGGAGTTAAGTGGTAGATCACATGTGGGCGTGGTGCTTAGATATTATTTACCTGCAAATGTATCCTATTGGCCGGGTTGTGTGGTAGTTCGCGATAGTGACAGCTTCATTGATTCTTATATAGTCCACCCTCCGTTGATAGGACAGGCAGAATTTGTATTGCGGAGTAAGTCTTGCGATGCTCTGATTTACTTTAGCAATGTTCCTTATACATGAATGAAGAGTCTTTTATGTTATATATGATCTTGTAGATAACTAGAGTAGATTGTGACTTAGTAGATAGTAGATAACTTAGAATCCATTCTCTAGCTAATCTAACGTCACCTTACATATATGAGGAGTAGTCTATTTTCTAATCGCTGTGTTATTTACCCAAGAGCTTATATTTCATTATCATTATTATTATGGCTTACCCCCCTGCCAAAAGTAAGTGACTGTGTGACGAGTTCCTCATTAGTAATCATGTTCTTGCAAGTTTATCTCTAGTCTATGCCTTGCTAGATTTTATCCTTATCTTCATTTAATCCTTTTCTCCTGAGCAAAATTATAAATAACGATACCTGGAATACTTACATGGTGAAATGCTACAATGAGGTGTTTTATCTCTACGCTTGCGGATAGAATAGATTATTTTCTAGAGAGCCTCCATATTTATAAATACCTTTGAACACTCTGGCACCATGCTGGGGATGACAACCTAGTATCTAAGTGGTGTTAGTCAGTGTCAACAGTCGGCTCATCGGCAGTCAGCTCTAACAAAACAGTTGCCGATGAGCGGGTGTTTTGGAGTTTTGGTTCGGGTGGTTGAGAAATTCGAGGTGCATGTTGGGAGGCCGAATTAAGGTTGTTTGGATTTGGCAATTAATTGCTGTCAGAAAGAAATAATTGTGAAAGGGGCGTCATTATCAAGAGAGAATTTCGGAGCATTAATAATACTCTAAAATTGGGGGGCATGTGTTGACACCATTTTTGGACACGTATCAGGAAGGTTAATGAAACTTGGACTCGCAGCTAGGAAAGTGATGATGCCAGATGACCTATTGTTGACGGTCCTTAATGCTCATATTTAACCATCAATTAATCATGGAAAAGGATCCAAATCCAACCAACACCTAGACTTAGGGTTTTATCTGACAGAATTCCACGAGTTTTGGTGTTTGTCTATTTCTGCAGGGGGTTATTAGGAAATACAGAGGAAAGGCCCACACGTCGGGTTTACATAGAGTTATTAACGTGCCGCACAATTTTCTATCATCTAGAAGACTCCAGAAGCCACGGGAAAGAACGGGAAGGCGATCAGGCTCGGAGGCAGGGCGCCCGCCCTACTCTCCTGGGCGCCCGCCCACCTTCTGAGTCCAATCAGGACTCTCTTTCGCGATATTGCTCCACCGACCTAAAGGATCAAGGATAACCGTTTAATCAATGTCGGTTTCATCCAACGGCCCAGATTCATTTGAAAAGACTATATAAGCAAGGCTCCCTGGTCCCTGGAGATCATACCTCTTCTACAGAATCAAAGTTAGGGTTTCAATTCTTCATCCAAGTAGACAGGATCCCTCTAGTTCTTCTAGTTCTACCTCTAGTTCATCTAGTTCTAGTTCTAGTTCATCTAGTTCTAGTTAGTTCTAGTTGTAATCTAGAAAATAGGGAGAGAGAAGAGGAGAGCGGAGGAGGAGCCAGGTCTGTCGGATCTTCCTCAACATTATACTTTTGCAGCAACTGGTTCGTTCTTCATCGTTCACCAAGTTCTTCAATTCATAATTCCTGAGTTCTTTAATTATTTTTATTTACATTCAAGTTATTTATTGGATTCTCGCTTGCATCAAGTGCTCTAGTCTTTATAACGCTAGAGTAGTAATTAATATATTAGACGTGGTGTTTAGTCTCGCAATTACCAGGAACTGCACCCAATCCTGCGGATTGTTGTGGTAGCCCTAGGGTAGTGACAGCCCTAACGGTCGACGTATTCCACCATGTTCGGATCGGTGTTTGTAGGACCGTAGTCAGACCTTCCTAGCCCCCTTCTCATCTCTTTCTGTGGTTAGTGCTCTGATGTCCCGAAATAGATAATCTTGAAGTAATTATTGATTCTTAGATCAGCTAGAGAACTCTCAGGAAACTTCCTCTCTTCCCACCAAAAATAATTATATAGTTATCCTTGGACGATTTTGGATCTTAAATAGTACACTCACGTTCTCTGTGGAAAATCGATACTCTAGAATACTCCCGGGTGAAGGCTACATCGGTATCCGTGCGCTTGCGGATTTTTCTGTTTGCGTTTAAAATACCCAACACCTATACCGATGACAGGAGGGATGATATGGTTAAGTCCAGGAACAGTGGTTGATCAGTGCCGATGGCTGATATTGATGATTGCCGATGCCGATGGAAGTTGATATACCGATGATGGTGAAAGAAGACGTGGGAGTTGTCGGGAAGACAATGGTGGTGTGCCGATCACTTAGGATGGATGAATTGATATTTTCCATAATTGTTAGAGTTTATTTTATGTACGAGTTCTGTTTGATTTGGAATTAGAATCCTAGTCGTGTCTGGTTGTAACTCTTTAGGACAAAGTAAAAATATAGGCCTAATAGCAATGTAAGAAAAAAATCCAATCAATATTATGCACAACTTTCACATCTACTTTTGCATCTACTTTTTCGACGACTTCATGAACTCGCATTTTTTCTTTTACTTACGAGTTCTTAAAAACTCATCGAGTCATACTCGATGAGTTCTCGAGTTCCACGTGAATACCTCTTGGCCTTGGCATCCAGGCGCATCGCTGTTGTCGGGACCAAAGTATTCGAGTTATCACCTTTATCGTTTGTAAGGTCAAATCGGCTGGCACGCCTTAACGATTGAATTGGGTATTAGCCCTTTATGTTTGCAGATCCACTTTTCCACCAATAGTGATTCCATCAGTAGAAGAGTTGAAAAAGATCAAGTATTGCAAATGGCATAATGCAACCTCACACAACACAAATGAATGCAAGGTGTTTCGACTGCAGTTGTAATCGGCTATAGAGTCTGGGAGAATCAAGTTTGATGAAAATCAATCAGCACCCTTTTCCCACAAACATGTTGGATGCCAAAGGTAAGACCAAGTTTCTAACATCGAAAACTGCTCAGAAGAGCGCATCGGTGGATCCCCCAACATTAGATAACTACCGATGACGCAAAGGGAAAAGGTCTATTGAAAGAAAGTAGCAGTTCTGCAAGACCTCCCTGATCTAGCATTGTGATCACCCATAGACGGCAATGGGAGAATTAGCAGCAGCATGAAGATCGACATCAACGTCAGTAAGAAGAGAGGCGTTGGGAAGAGTGGAATCGGCATAAAGATCATTAGCACTGCCCGTTCTTCATTCAATATTGGGAACAAGGTATTGGTAGTGGTGATAGACCAAGGCCTACTTTTATTAGTGCTATGTTAGATTCCAAGTGTAAGCAACAATTAACCAATTTGTTAAAAGAATATAAAGATAGTTTCGCTTGGGATTATATTGAGATGACTAGATTAGACCGATCAATTATTGAACATCAGTTACCCATCAAGTCTGGATTTCAGCCACATCAGCAGCCAGCACGCCGATGTAACCCTAATATTCTTCTTGATATTAAGGCTGAAATAACCAAACTAATTGAAGCTAAGTTTATTCAGAAGTGTCGGTATGCAGAATGGATTTCCAATATTGTTCCTGTGTACAAGAAAATGGGAAACTTCGCGTGTGCATTGATTTCAGGAATCTCAATAAAGCTACGCCGATGGATGGCTACCCGATGCCGGTTGCCGATTTGCTGGTTGATGCTGCAGCTGGGCATCAGATTATTAGTTTTATGGATGGTAATGCATGATACAATCAAATATTCATGGCCGAAGAGGATATTCTCAAGACTGCATTTAGGTGTTTTGGTCATGTTCGTTTGTTTGAATGGATAGTCATGACTTTTGGTTTGAAAAATGCCGGTGCCACTTATCAAAGGGCTATGAATTTTATTTTTCATGAGTTCATCGGCACGTTGGTGGAAATCTACATTGATGATGTAGTGGTTAAGTCTGGAGATTTTACAAAACATCTAGCCAATCTACGGAAAATACTTGAGTGCACAAGGAAGCATGGTTTGAAGATGAATCCTAATAAGTGTGCATTTGGTGTATCGGCAGGCCAGTTCTTAGGATTCATGGTGCATCAGAGAGTAACTGAAATTAGTAGGAGATCTATCGATGCAATCAACAAGATAGTTGCTCCTGCCAATAAAACTGAACTCCAATCTTTGATTGGCAAGATTAATTTCATCAGAAGGTTCATATTTAATTTATCGGGCAAGATTAAAGCTTTCAGTCCTTTGCTCAAATTGAAGGTTGATCAGGAGTTTGTGTGGGGGATTGAACAACAGTTGATCCTAGATGAAATTAAGAAATATTTGATTAATCCTATAGTACTGGTTCCACCCCGAAACGAAAAACCCTTCAGGTTATACTTGTCAACCGATGAATACTATTATCGGTTCGGCCCTCATTCAAGAATTTGAAGAGAAAGAGCGTGTGATTTATTATTTAAGTAGGAGATTGGTAGATGTTGAGACAAAGTACTTGGCTATTAAGAAATTATGCTTATGTCTCTATTTTTCTTGTACTAAATTGAGGCATTATTTGCTATCGGCCGAGTGTACTATTATATGCAAAGATGATGTGGTCAAGTACATGTTGTCGATGCCGATTGTGGGGGTATAAACCCCTATACCCTGACGGCTGGACTTGGGCCAGGAGACTTGGCCCATCACGAGCAAGACTCGGGGCTTGATCCAACTGCCCGGAGTCTCGCACAAGGAAACAAGACATGGAGATCAAGGAGGATTCTAGTCGGTTAGAATAGGAATTGATATCATGCTATCTATGGCAATTGTAACCAACTAGGATTAGTTTCCAGATCTGTAACCCTACCCTCTGGACTATATAAAGAGAGGCAAGGGACCCCCCTTAGACAACTCAACTCAATCCAATTCGATCCACAGTAATACAATCAGACGCAGGACGTAGGTATTACGCCCACACGGCAGCTGAACCTGGATAAAAACCTTGTCTGTGTCTTGCGTCACCATCAAGTTCGTAGCTTGCGCACCTCTCTGCTGATAAACTACTACCGTGGGTATACCCCAAGGTAGACTGCCGACTAGCTTTTGTCGACAGTGGCGCGCCAGGTAGGGGGTGTGCGTACAGCTCCCTAGACGAACAAGATGGTCATCGCTCCAGCTTCCACGGCCGTGGCTGAAGGTCTCACGTTCACCGTCGGGAAGATCACTTGGACAACTCGCGGCGGTGGCGTTATGACCACGACTCTGGAAGAAATCCAGATCCAATCTGGGACAGTAGAGGCGTCGACTCCGATCACGCCGACTCCGAGGACCCGACCTCCGCTCCCTTGCTACAGGGCAAAGCGAGTCGACAACTCGGATCTTCTTCAAGCCCTCGATCGCGCCGACCACAATCTTCTCGAAGCCTCCAACCTAGTGGATTCGATTTCACGCAAGCCCAATCAGGCGACCAACTCATGTCTCCATGCACGAATGACTGGAGACGTCCCTAACGATAACATCGACCACCACGGGACGGACTGTCAAGCTCAAGATAGCCTCCCTAGACCCCAACTTCCCTCATGGTCTGAGCAATGCGGCCGATCAGTTTTCGTGGCACACCCAATCCCTATTTGGGAATATGGGCTTGTCGCTGAGCCAGAATAGGCGAAGAGCCCGTCACTTCGTCAATATGGTCTCCATCTGCACTTGCCAGAATACAAGTCTAGCAGTACAAACTCCAACAAAGGGTCTGTCTCTACCGTGGTTTTACACCCCGAGGACGAAGACGACGACTTAGATCTGCCGCCATACCCCCAGGGTTTTCTCACTTCCCAGTCTTTCCACCCCAACGAGGTGACCTAGTTCTCGACGTCAGCAATGATGAACCAGTTGTCGAAGGCAAAACCGACGAGCAAAGACAGTAGCGAGAGCAGTGCAACGCCGACCGAGCCCAACGACGAGCAGATGAGGAGCGACAACTCGCCCCAAACAACCTTTACGATGCTTTCGACATGGTCAGAAATTAGCAGGTCTACAAGACACCAAGTGCTAATGTGGTTGTCGCCATGGCAAATTTAGATCGCCTTCCCGACACTCCGGAATATCACGACGTTCGAACCAACATACGGGCGCATCTGATCGTGGCCATGGGACAGACCGCTACTCTGCTCAAAAGGGTCCAAGCCGTCTCCTATATGGAGGTCACCTCTGACCAGACTCAACGTAGCCGCACCTCAGCATGATCCGGTGGGCACCATCGTAGCCGTTCACCTATCAATAATCGAAGGAGGGACACCCATCGCGACAATCGTAGTTGGGGCGCTGGCAGTTACCATGAACAAAGATACAGACATGGTCAGGAGGTGAACCCAGACCGAGACCTATGACACAACATCCCTCCTAAGGATGTCCGTGAACGCATCAACATACGCATTACGGAACGAGCAGTACATGAAAATGTGTGACACATCGAGTACGATGCAGCACATGCCCCCCGGCCTAAGACAGTTCTCCTCACACCTTCGCCAAGTCGTATGGCCTCGCAACTTCAAGCTTGAGAAGCTTAAAAAGTACGATGGCAAGGAGAATCCCGAGAACTGGATCACTCTTTACGTGATCACAGTCCGATTAGCTGCAGATAACGAGCACGTCATGGCAAACTACTTCCCAGTCGTCCTCGACCAAGCTGGCCACCAATGGCTCCTCGGTCTACCCGAGGACTCTTTTGATTCTTGGGAAGAATTGTGCCAGGTATTTATTGATAACATCATTGCTACCTGCGAGCAGCCTGAAAACAAATACGATCTCGAAAGGATAAGGGACATGAAGAATGAGCCCTTGCGCAACATCCGACGCTTCTCGGATATGCGCCTCAAGATTCCAAAGATTTCTCACGACGAGGCTATATCGGCCTTCATCAAGGGCCTACGCTTCCACGAAGCATTAAGAAGCAAGCTACTATGCAAAAGGCTGACCACGGTCGCCGAGCTCCTAGCCATGGCCAAAAACTACGCCGATGCCGACGACATAGAAAAGCTCATCCGTGAAGATGTAAGAGGAGCCGAGCAGCCTCCCCGACGAGACGACAGCCGTGGGTGTTTCGACAACCGGAATTCCCACCGTGGCGACAACCGCGACCACCGAGAAGGGTGGGACAGGCGTCGTGACAATCGTGCCGATTTCAGAGGCAAGCGACCTCGCGACAACGATCACGAGGTGAACACAGTCAAACGTCCCAATGGTCGGCGAGACTACTAGGAAGACTATAACAAGACGCTGAAAGGACCGTGCCAACTCCATCCCAAGTCCAACCACACGATGGAAGAATGTCGTGTCCTCAAAAGCATCTACACACAGCGGGCCGCTCAGGGGGATACCGCCAAGAAAAACAGGAAACAGGACATACACGGTCAGGAAGATGAAGACGACGACCAGGATAGGGACCCACGACACCAATATGTCAGTCCCACCGACATGGTAAACTCCCTCTTTGGAGGCAAAGTCTCCATCGAGTCAAAACGAGAAAGAAAGCTCTTGAAGAGGGCTTGCCCTAATGTGGACAACACCGATGGCCTGATCGCTGATCCTAAATTCCCTCTCTGGTCGCACCGAGAGATTTCTTTCAATAGGTAGGACCAGTGGGCCGCCATCTCAGAACTAGGCGCTTCCAATTGATCCTGGACCCGTGCATCAACACCGTTAGGTTTGAGCGCGTACTCGTTGACGGGGGTAGCTCAATTGATATCCTGTTCCGCAACAACCTACCTGCTCTCAAGTTAAATCTAGCGCAGCTAAAACCGTACGACGTTTAGTTCTGGGGCATCTTGCTGGGTCCAAGTTTAGTACCCTTTGGCCAGATAACGCTGCCCGTCCAGTTCGGAACACCAGACCACTTCCGCACAGAGTTCGTCAACTTTGTGGTCGCCGACTTCAACGGGACCTACCACGCAATTCTCGTCCATCCTTCGCTTATCAAGTTCATGGTAGTTCTGCACTACTCATACCTGGTCCTCAAGATGCCGACCGAGAAGGGCGTCTTAACCGTCAGGGGCAACGTTTACACCTCGTACACTTGCGAAGAGGAAAGCTTCAAGATCACCGAGGCAATTGACCTCTTGATCGCATGGCAGAAACCGTAGCACAAGCCACGCAAATCCCACCCGACCAGCTCCAACTACCCGAACAGGAAACTCCAAGAAAAAGCTCCAAGTCCAAGGAGCACAAGGAAGTACAACTGGTCGACGGCAGCCCAGAGAAGATGGCTCTCATCGGAGCCAATCTGGACGCCAAATAGGAAGACACGCTCGTCAGGTTTCTAAGGGACAATATAAGCGTTTTCGCATGGAAACCCACAGACATGCCCGGCGTCCCACAAAGCCTGATCGAGCACTCCTTAAACATCTTGAAGACCGCAAGACCTATCAAGCAGAAGCTACGACGGTTCGCTCGTGACAAAAAGGAGGCAATTAGGACAGAGATTACACGACTTTTAGCAGCCGAGTTTATTAAAGAAGTGTATCACCCCGATTGGCTTGCCAATCCAGTCCTTGTAAGGAAAAAGAATAATGAATGGAGAATGTGCGTTGATTACACTGATCTCAATAAACACTGTCCTAAAGATCGTTTTGGTCTCCCCCGTATAGACGAGGTGGTCGATTCAACGGCCGGATGCGAACTACTCTCTTTTCTTGACTGTTACTCTGGTTACCACTAGATCTCGCTAAAGGAAGACGACCAAATCAAAACTTCCTTCATCACTCCTTTCGGTCCATATTGCTGCACCACCATGTCCTTCGGACTCAAAAACGCCGGACCACCTATCAACGCGCTATTAAGCAATGTCTCCACGACGAGATACCTGATGACCTCGTCGAAACCAGGGACGCAAGCACCCTGATCGACAACTTAGACAGCAGTTTTAAAGTGCTAAATAAATACAAGTGGAAGCTTAACCCCCAAAAATGCATCTTCGAGGTTCCCTCTGGTATACTGTTCGGCAACGTCATCAGTCGCAATGGCATACGGCCAAACCTTTCGAAGGTCAAGGCGGTGCTCGATATGTGACCACCCAGGAACGTAAAAGACGTTCAAAAGCTCACGGGGTGCATGGCAGCTCTCAGCCGATTTATCTCTAGGCTGGGGGAAAAAGGGCTTCCTTTCTTTAAACTTCTGAAAGCATCAGAAAAGTTCTTCTGGACAGAATAGGCCAACGCTGCTTTCACCCAGCTCAAAACTTTCCTCACCAAACCACCCGTCCTCACTGCACCTCAACCTAACGAAGACCTGCTCCTCTATATAGCAGCAACTGATCAGGTCATTTCCACGGTGCTTGTGGTCGAGCGGGATGAACTAGGCCACGTCTACAAAGTCCAGAGGCCAGTATACTTCATAAGCAAAGTCATAAATGAATCCAAGACCAGGTATCCCCCAGATACAAAAGATAATCTATGCCATCTTAATCACCTCAAGAAAGCTAATGCACTATTTCGATGGCCATCGGGTTTTAGTTACTACGAGTTTTCCATTGGGGGACATTTTGCGCAACAAGGACACCAACGACAGAATTGTAAAGTGGGCCATGGAACTATGCCCATTTTCTTTGGATTTCCAGAGTCGCACTACCGTCATGTCTCAAGCCCTGGTCGACTTCATCGCGGAATGGACGGATCTCAACGCACCACCCTCTCCAGATGTCTTTGATCACTAGTCAATGTTCTTCGACGGGTCCATAAACATCAATGGAGCCGGTGCCGAAATACTTTTTATTTCACCAAACAAGGACAAACTTCGCTAGATCCTTAGGATCCTCTTTCCAGCATCCAACAACGTCGCCGAATATGAAGCATGCCTGCATGGCATCCGATTGGCTGTAAAACTAGGAGTTAAACGCCTTTACGTCCATGGCGACTCTGCCCTGGTCATCAACTAGTTAAATAAGGAGTGGGACACGACTCATGAGAAGATGGACCTGTACTGCAAAGAAATTCGGAGGTGGGAATCAAATTTTTACGACATAGAGTACATCCACGTGGTCCGGGACAAGAATCAAGCAGCAGATGCACTGTCAAAGATGGGATCATCCCGGGCCCAGATTCCGCAATGTGTTTTTGTTCAGGACATTCACACACCAAGCGTCGGAATGGACCTGGTCGATAAGCCTTCCAATGAGACACTGCTCGTAGGGGACGCCACTCCGACAGCCAGCAGCCATGGCTAGCTCACTCCTTTCGTTAAGTACCTCTTGGATGGATCGGGTCTCCAAGACAAAATGGAGAATGAGCGTCTCATTCGGCGCTCTAAAAATTATATACTCGTCGATGGCAGACTTATGCGCAAGAACGCAAACTCAGAAGTCTTGCTGAAGTGCATATCTCAAGACGATGGCATCAAGGTACTGGATGACATACATGCTGGATCCTGTGGCAACCACGCTGCCTCTAGAACACTGGTCGGAAAGGCCTTCCGAGCAGGTTTTTACTTGCCAACCGCAGTCGCCGACGCCGAGAAACTGGTTCGGCATTGCGAAGGATGCCAGTTCTTCGCCAAACGGACCCACGTACCGGCTCATGAGATCTAGACGATTCCGTCGTCTTGGTCATTTGCCTGTTGGGGTCTTGACATGATCGGGCCATTCAAACCGGCTCCTGGCAATTTCAAATTCGTGTTTGTGCTAATCGACAAGTTCTCGAAGTGGATCGAGTACATGCCACTGGTCAAAGCGACTTCCGAGAAGGCTGTGGAATTCCTCAATCAAATCATACATGGATTCGGGGTTCCCAATAGCATAATCACCGATCTGGGCACTCAGTTCACCGGCACTACATTTTGGGACTTCTGTGATGACAAAGGCATAGTCATAAAGTACGTGTCGGTAGCCCATCTGCGAGCCAACGGTCAAGTTGAGCGAGCCAATGGAATGATTATTGATGCTCTAAAGAAAAGGCTATACACGGAAAATGACAGAGCACTAGGGTGGGGGATGAAAGAGTTACTAGCAATGGTATGGGGTCTCCGAACACAGCCTAGTCGAAACACGGGTGTATCCCCCTATTTTATGGTTTATGGGGCCAAGGTAGTCCTCCCCTCGGACGTAGCCTTTGGATCTTGAAGAGTCAAACATTTCGACCAGTCTTCAGCAAACCTCGCCAGAGAACTCGAAATCAACTGCACAGAAGAGAGACGTCTGACTTCTTGCCTTCGAACAGCAAAGTATCTCGAGGCCATTAGACGATACCACAACAAGAACGTCAAAGAACGCTCCTTCGTGGTCGGTGATCTGGTATTCAAATGGAAAACAAGCCAGGAGGGAATGCACAAGTTATCTACACCCTGGGAGGGACCTTTTATGGTCGTCGAAGTTACACGCCCTACATCTTATAGACTGGCGTACCCAGATGGAACAAGCCTGCCCAACTCTTGGCACATAGACAAAACGACGCTTCAATCCCTAAGTTTCAGTACATTTTACTTGTAAATCTTTTTTGATGAATAATAACAAAGTTTGTCTTTTTTGCTATATACCTTTACATATGTAGAATACTCAACAAGTGCTACAATAACTTTCCTTGGCAAGCCACTCAAAGGCAATCAACATGATTCAGTGATACATCACTCAAGCAAATTTATTTACAGCGCTCAAAACCATGGTTCTCAAAATTTGGACTTTATTACAAACTTTATATATAAAGTTTACAATAAACACCCCTCCGGACGGCTTCTAGTCTACTCCTACAGACTACTCTATGAACCTACTGCTCGGGCTGATCACCCGCATGGCTATCTCGTCCAGCTGAAGGGTCGGGGCCACGGCGCCTGGCTGGTCGAGACCGTAGGCGTCGACCGCCCATCTCCCGCAATCGACGCCCCCGATAACTCCCTGGCCGAACTGTCTGATCCCTGCTGATCGGGGGGGTTGACGTCCCATAGAGGTTTATATCGCCGATCATCGTCGATGATAGGTCGAGCAGGCTGACGTGAAGGTCATCTGCCTCCTTTGGACCAACCTCCTTCGGATATCCCCTCTCTAGCCGGGACAGATCGACTAGGGGGTAGTGAGCGCATACCATGGTGAGGACGTGTGCTCCGGCAAACTCCCCAACATCCTTGACGAACTGTTGAAGCCAGCCCCACGCTTGCTGCGCCTTCTCGACCGGGGTCAGTTTCGGTGCGCGGGGCTGGTCCTCGGGGAGCTCGGGGCAACTCCTTTCCAGAGCTTGATGCAGTTCGTCTTCCAAGAGTCCTGTTCCTTGACCAGCTCATCGAGGTGCTTCTTAGTGTTTGCTTTAAGCACTATGACAAAGCTTTCAAGAAAAACCATGCAAACAGTCAGCAACATGCAACGACAATATAAAAAAAAGAGAGAGAACTGCGTGGTCGAAAAGGACGAAACACCTCTTACCAGCTAGCTCCTGATTCCTGTTCTTCAGCTCCTCGCCAACCTTGCGCTCAGTTTCTAGCACACTGGCATGCTCCTGGTCGAGCTAGTCCCTCTCTTTTCGGAGACGCTCGATCTCCTCCTCCAGACCTGAAGCAACAATTGTTGGTCATCAAAACCGACCACGCGGTTAACTGCAACTCCTCAGATCACTCGACTTACCCCTTTTCTCACAGTCCTTATCGGCTAGTCACCGATTCAGGTCCAGTAGACGCTCCTCCTGAGCCGCCTTCTCGGCCGCCTCCCTTTTGGCCTCCAGCCGAAGGCAGTCCACCTCTGCAGTTAAGGCCTTGTTCTCGGCGACCACACCTTCGATTTGGTCAAAACACCTTTTTCGGTACTTCGCTGTTTTCATTGCATCCTGTGGACATCAAACACACCACACACTAAACAAACCATGGTACATATATACATATACTCCAGCAGAACATAAGACCACTCACCTTGACTTCATTTACGAGCCACTTGGCAGCGCGCTCCACCCTCTCCGCCTCCTCGGTCTCGGCAATCTCCTGGTGGCTGGCCCAGTGATCCCCACGCTGGCGACCATCGCGGGGACACCCCTTGAATTCCTCCACTTCATCATCGGAGGCCGCCTAGGCCTCCTCGCCCTCTACGCTACCCCCAGCCACGGTAACGGGTATCATTGGACCCTTACCCTGGCTAGGGGAGCCCTCTAGCGTGGAAGCCTACGCCGGGGCTGGAGTTGGGTTGCTTTCTTCTTCAGCAGGAGGGGGCGACGAGACCTTGTTTTCCTCCTCCACCACGCTGCTCGGGGGAGGTGTCCCTGCGGTCTCATTGCCCCTTGTCGGGGTGCTCGCCCCGGCCTTTTCTTGGGCTGGGTCCTCCTCAGCAACCTCTGCCGTAGCCGCAACTACGGGCTGCTCCACGGGCTGCTCGCAGACGGTCTCCTTGGCGGCATTATCATCGGCAACTGCCGGCTCAGTTGTCCTCAAGCCGGCAACGTTGCCCGGATCAACATCCGAGGCCGCATTAACAAAGAAGAGTTAATGCAAATTACCATACCAACATCAAACCTTGTAAAAAAGGGAAAGAGAGCGCAGAGACACTTTTTCAAATTTATAGGTCGGAGCTCCGGTGCGCCGCTGTGAAGAAACTTCTCCTGGTCCGCCCAACCGCCGCTGCTGCTTCTATTCCTCCAGGACATATCAGCTCGACGTGCGCGGCAGGCGGGTCCCTGGCTACCCGACCAGCGTCGCTCGGTGCGATGTCAGGGCGGCTACGTGGTCTTCGGACCAAGGATGTGGCCGTCTCGTCATCTTCATCGTCGTCATCGACAATCCTCACAAGACGGCGATGCTTGGGGGCATGGCTGGTCGAGCCTTGGCCCATCGAAGGGTCTGCAGTCGCCCTCGCTAGAATTGCTTTCATAGAGGATGGCTCCATAGCCATTGGCCTCTTCTCAGCCACTCTGTCACCCTTGGTCGGTGCTCGACGACTCCCCTCCTCGTCGCTGTCGGTGCTCCATACCGGGTGCCAGTGACACGTACACCGTTGCCCGGTCCACATCTCCGATCTACAACAAGAGCACGACAAATCATTAGCACAAGAATATAAAGATTTTGGAACGTTGTGAAAAGACTACAATTACCTTAGGAGCTGGCCGACCCAGCTTATAGGCGTGCATTCGGTTGTCGCTTCTTACGAAGCTACTGTTGCCCAAGTTCAACAGCTCGTTAATCCTTTGCTGGATCTCCGATTTCTCAAGGTTGTCTGGGCGTAGCCTGGTCGAATCCTGCCCGCCTTGGTACTCATGTGCGGCATGCACCCTCCTCTGACAGGGTGTTGACGGTCCTTAAGTACTAAATTTAATCATCAAATAAATAAAGAAAAGGATCCAAATGCAACCAACACCCAAACTTATGGTTTTATCTAACAGAATTCCACGAGTTTTGGTGTTTGTCTATTTCTGCAGGGGGTTATCAGGAAATATGGAGGAAAGGCCCACATATCGGGTTTACATAGAGATAGTAATGTGCCGCGTAATTTGCTATCATCTAGAAGACTCCAGAAGCCACGGGAACGAACGGGAAGCCGAGCGGGCTCAGGGACAGGGCGCCCGCCCTACTCCCTAGGGTGCCCGCCCTACTATTTCCACCAATCACGTTCAATCTCGCGGATTATGCTCCACCGACCTAAAGGATCAAGGATAACCGTTCAATCAATGTCGGTTTGATCCGACGGGCCAGATTCACTTGAGGGGACTATATAAGTAGGCCCCCTGGCCCCTAGAGGAGACAACCCCTTCATCCTTATTCATTATTCATAGATAGAGCAAAAGCTAGGGTTTAGAGATGAGAGCTCTCCTCTCATCTCTAAACTAGAGTAGATCTAGATAGTAGCGAGATGGAGAGCGAGGAAGGATTAGACGAGAGGCCGGCCTGTCGGTTCTTCCTCCAGTTGTACTTCGCCATGATCAAGCTCTAATCAAGCTTGGTCATGGGATGACTCTGGTAATCTACTTCTATTTCATTATGCAATTAGTATCTATGTATGTTCTGGTTCACAACTCTTTTGAGTATTTTAATCTATAGGACGCTATAGGTGAGAGTTGTAGTATAGGTGTAAGCGTGGTGCTTAGACCTAGATTACTTGTGGATATCCCCTGTCTAGCCGGATCGTGTGGTAGGCCGTGTAGGTGACAGTTACGTTGGTCCCCTGTAGTCCACCTCCTGTTAGCAAGACTAGTAGGGTTTATCGGCCTATGGATAAGCATCCTTTGTGGTGTATTCTTATCACGTGGTTCGTCCCAGACATAGACATAACCCTTTGAAGTAGAGAAACCATAGTTATCCTCTCTATTCTCCTACCATCGCCCATATACTAGATTGCTCTACTCTCTATTCCCATATTATCACCCATTGTTATCTTACCTTTAATATTGTTCTTATTCAATTCTACCATCTTTCCTATTCACACCTATCTATCTATCTAGGTTAAGTTAGAGCGTAGATCAGTTCTCCCGTTTCCCTGTGGATACGATAAAACCTTTAACTGGGTAAAAGCTACAACGGTATCCGTGTGCTTGCGGATTTATCTGTGTGCGTATAAATACCATAGTACACTCTAGTGCCATGCTGGGGATGACAACCTAGTATTCAAGTGGTGTTAGCAAGTGTCAACAAGCTTTTTGGCGCTGTTGCCGGGGAGACGGTTGCTGAGTTGACTACGAACTAGCTTAATCATTTTCTAAAAAAAAATAAAAAATATATTCTTTTCCTTTTATCCTTTGCCTTATCTGTGCTATTCTTTCTTCTTATTTAATCCTTGATCTCTGGTCTATCATGAATTCAAACATGTCTATCTATGAACTTAATAGACCTACGGGCACACATCTCGAACCACCAAAATCTTCAAAGCCTATCATGACATCTAGTTTTGAGATAAGCCTAGAATACATAGAATTTCTTCAAAAACAACCTTTCTCAGGAGAAGGTGAGGAAAACCCATACACACACCTAAGAGAGTTTTATCGAGTCTATGACCTCCTTCGCATTGAAGGCATGTCTGATGAGACCCTTAAATGGAAGCTCTTTCCGTTCTCTTTAACGGGAAAAGCTAGACATTGGTATAAACTCAAAGTAGGGAGTGTTCATGGAGATTAGAAGGAGCTATATAATAGTTTTCTTTTAAAATATTTTTCAATCTCCAAAGTGGTAGAACTTCGGCGTGAGATTATTTCTTTTAGACAACTGGAAGAAGAATCTCTTGGCAAATCATGGGACCGCCTTATTAACCTTACTCCCACTGGCCCGAAGCTTTCTATTCCAGAAGAAGTTCTTCTAATTCACTTTTTGAGGGCCTTAGTAGGGAAAATAAGCAAATCTTGAATACAGCCTCTAGAGTATCCTTCTATCACCTACCTGCTAGTGAAGCTAGGGATTTAACTGATTCATTCAGTGGAAAGTTTCCAAGCATTTATATCCCTGAGAAAGAGAAAGAACCAGTTCCTAGACAAGAAGAAGAAGTTTCGATAGCCAGATCACAACCACTTCAATCCCAAACTTTAGCTATCGATCCTAAACCAACAATACCCCAAAATTCTCCAAGGGAGGAAGGAATTCCAATCTTATCTTTCAGATACTGATGGTTTAGACTCCTGGTTCCATAAGAGACCTTCAAGCAGGGATAATTCAAATTCTTGCAATAATGGTTCTCTTAGAGAATGTCCTGGTTTCTACTATGAAGAAGTCGAGGATGACATATCAAGTGAAGGAGAGCTAAACCATATAGAAAATTTTATCTGCTCCCCTTCCATGTTCACAAATTCTAAATCCATCCTTGACCTTAGAGACCCCTCTTATCCCTCTCCTTTTCAGTCTCATGATGATCCTAGCAATCCATCAAGACGATCAAACCATAGGAGTCAAAAATACCATGAGGATGACATGCCAAGTAATGTCATAGAAAGAGAGCTAAGCCATATAGAAAATTCTAACACCTCCCCTTTCCTGATCACAAGTTCTAAATGACTAGAATGTGTAGAATGGATGGATAAGGAAGAAGCCTTAATGGATTCTGACTTTGGCTCAATTTCAAATGGTGAGTTCTTGACTCCCTTTGAAGATGAGATTCATCCAACTACAGAAGAGGACATACATGAGACCAATCTAGGAGAAACTCCGAACATTCAGATTGGAGACGAAGATAACATTAATGAGCATGGAATTTATTTCATAGCCACTTCGTTTACTCCATGCTCATATGCAACATCTTCCCAATCTATTGGTCTCTCCAACATCACCACATTTGAGATCTCCAACCCCCTCTTCCTTTCTATTTATAAAAACTTTAAAAGGGCGGTTGTCGATGCATATGTCTATAATAAATATTGCAGATCTCGTTGAGTTAATCTTGATATAGGTCAGCGTTGGAAGGGAAACCACCTCGCCGACATAAATTGATGGTTTCCCAAGGACAAGCTTAGTGTCCTAAAATAAGCACTGATCAGATCGTAATAGGAGCTTTTAATTATTTGCAACATTACCTGGTGTATTGAGCATATAAGGATAATTGTAAAAATATTCCTTCGGGTATTCTTGTCACTAACCTTTCCAGGATTGGAGCAAGAAGATTGGATGAAGGACAAGCACAAGGTATGTCCAACCAATCATTATGCAACACTGAATTAAATTCATCCAAACTTGAATTTTGCAAAATTCAAGCTTGGGGGAGTACCTTACATAAAAACATCCTTTGTCATGTTGCTATGTTGGTTGTCCCTACCTTTGAGACATGCTCAATTTGTAAAATACTAATCACACTACTTCATCTCCACTTGAGTAGATCTCTATAAATGCCATCACGCTACCTTTGTTTATCCTACTAAGTGTTAGTTTGGAAGTACTGCACATACTTCTATTGGCTTTTAAATTAAGCATGGTGCTTAGGTTAAACAACCTTCCTTAATCTGATTAGACATGGAGTCTAGTTCAGTTATTGAACTAAAAACTGCTTGTGTAGACATTGGTATATTTTGTCGGACTAACCCCTACAGAAAAACTTTCAATATCGATTTGGGAAGTCCTGAGATAAACTCACATCGGAGATGAAGAGAGAGACACATGAAGTTTAATAATTTGCACAAGAAGGACAAAGCTCATTCATCATAGAGAGATGATCCATGGAAGGAGACAAAGTACATAAACAAGATACACAGCCACTACGAATGGGAAGCTTCCACAAGGTGAGATGGTACCGTCACTCTTCAATTAAGGTAACATCTTAAGATATGTGACTATCACTTTTATAAGCTTCTCCTTGGTTCTGGCGTTCATATGAATAGAAGAGACAAACATGTATGATTTACATCTCTAGGCTAACCAACCCAATCGATTCAACATGTTTAGTCCTTCCACCTTTGTGATCCCACACTCCTAATCATATTAGCTAAAATGCTGCACACTCAATCTTTGGAAGATATATAAAAAAACATAAATATAGATAGATTATCTTTCCATTAGGTTGAGCGATCTGATCTAACAAATGTTTTAAATACTACACTCATGATCTTATTATCCATCAAATTTGTCTTGCTCACTATGCTTAAGGATAGAGAAGAATAAATATACTTTTGGTTCTGTTGGTACCCATGCACTTGATCTCTGCCTTGTCTCTATGAGCTGGACACATTTTTAGAAACATGGAGGATTTTTCAACTCCCAGACTCTACCAAGTGAAGGACCTGGATCTACGAGCACAAACACACTAAGCAAGATACTGCCAACGCCGCACTTCGAACTACTAGGCAAACAAAGAACATGGGTGACATAGTATCAAGAGGTGCAGACGTCAAGGTCCACACTTGGATCAAATGACACACCTGGATCAAATGACGCACCTAAAGAATGAACACGGTGAGAAGTCTTGTTCAGAAGACTTTAAACATTGAACCCTCGCCGAAAGATAAAATTGGTAATTATCCATATTTATTCTTTCTACATTCCCTTTTCCCTTTAATTATTTACTTTCCTTAAATGGCTTGTTAGTTAATCATGCTATCTTGAAAAGAAAACAAAAATTTTAAAAACAATAAGCCCCATGTGAGTATGCTCGTGGCATAAAACCCATAAGTACATGCACTGTGGTGGCGTAAAAAATAAAATAAAGATATTCCTATCCTATAGAAATGAAAATATAAAAATAAATTTATGATCCTACCAAAGAGAGTAATATTTATTAGAGGAAGCTCAACATGATTAGGGCAAAGATATTTTTATACTAACACTTAACCAGTTCCACAAAGCTTTGTTGTCTATTTGAGCTCCACCGAATTTAAGGATCAAAGAAGACTAGCAGACGGAGGACATCCTAATCGCTACCAGGGTACTGCCGACATTCAAATACACCTCCGCCACCTACTAGCTACATCAGAAGAAATTACGTCAAAATCCAGCTTGGGGGAGAGCACCCCCATTTATCCAGCTAAGTGTTTCTACTCGCGTTTAAACTTTACTCAAATAATAAAAAGATGCATAATCATAAAAACCCAAATAAATATTTTATGCTTATATATATATCTTTGCTTAGTTTGCTAAATAAATAAATAAATAAAGTTTGCTATAAACCCTCACGATAAGCTCTCCCATGGATACGATGAATAGTTGCTCTGCCAACTACCTAGTTTTCAAATTTGAGCTCTCTCTCAAGTTTAGGGCATAATTTTTATGAATTAAGATTTGCTCTAAACCTGAACTTGTGAGAAGAGTACTTGATCTAAAGTCTAAGTCGTTAACGGATATGATATGGTATGGTTGAGCTGCTGTTTATCTGTTCCTAGAGATGCTAGAATTCTAGAGAATTTTATCTTTGAAAATCTTTAAAATGTTGCATGATGAGTTCCTGTATGATGAGAGTTTAAAATCCAACCTCAGCCATATATACATCTATGAACCATACATTTACTTTTTACTCCTTATGAGCATTGAGTGTGGTCAAGCTGTGTAGACCCTTAGGAGCTTGTCATGCGGTTAAAATCAAGATTCACTTGCACGTTCACTCATACATGCTGCTTCTACTCCGGAAGTATGCATCCACATATATCCACTCATTTCCCTCTCCAGATTCACCCAAAATTATTCTACTCCTATCCGGGAGAGAATAGCCAAAAACATTATCCTATCCCCGTTATTCCCCGTGAAATAAATGCTCGAGATATTTTGGTTACTACCACTTGCTACATTATTCCAGGAGGGTGAGTGCTCTGAAAAAAAGTGAATACGAGGAAATAAAAAGGGGCAAGTGCCCGAAACCTCGAAGAAAAGAAAAAGTGAGACGAGAGGTAAAAATAGACAAGTGTCCGACAGTAGAATTAGGGATACAAGATACCCACCTGAGAGAAAATAAAATAAAAATATAGAGCATCTCATTCCCCTCAAAAAGTTTCAAAGTGCAAGAAAGGTATGTATCCCCTCAAAAGAGCAAAAGTAGAATTAGACTTTCACCATTATTTTCACCATTATCACCATCATCACCATACACCTTTCATTCGCCACACATGCACATCTTGATTTGACTTATTGACTTGTTTCTCTAGATCCATGGTTTGACTATGCAATAAATGTCTTGTAAGTATGTATTAGCTGTCTCCCACCTATGAGCTCCAGATATCAAAACCTTATTAGAGTAGGGTGAGAGAGAAAGCAATGTCACTATGCCTCATACCAAAAATATCACATACTTTGAGCGAAGGCATATACCATTACTGCCTTGGTAAGGATCCAAAAATACCATAAAAGAGAGAATTGAGAGAGTCATACAAGGAATCTCTGAGTTTTATTTTAAAAATCTACAAAAACTCTAGAGCTATAGTTGATCAAAGAACAAGAGACATGGTGCTTGACTTGACCGTTCTATATTTTAACAACTCAAGACACAAGTGACGGTTGCAAGCCCCATGGTGGAAGGTAATATGAGTAAGTTTAAATCTTAACAGTTTACCATAACCCAGAGATGAGATCCTGTTTGAACGCATGTGTACCTTTAAGGCATGAAACCATTGTAGAAACTCTTGAGTCCATCCTTGCTCAGGGACGAGCAAGAGGTAAGCTTGGAGGAGTTGTTGATGGTCCTTAAGTACCAAATTTAATCATCAAATAAATAAAGAAAAGGATCCAAATACAACCAACACCCAGACTTAGGTTTTAACTGACAGAATTCCACGAGTTTTGGTGTTTGTCTATTTCTGCAGGGGGTTATCAGGAAACATGGAGGAAAGGTCCACATGTCGGGTTTACATAGAGATATTAACGTGCTGTGTAATTTTCTATCATCTAGAAGACTCCAGAAGCCACAGGAACGAACGGGAAGCCGAGCGGGCTCAGGGACAGGGCGCCCGCCCTACTCCCTAGGGCACCCGCCCTACTATTTCCACCAATCACGTTCAATCTTGCGGATTATGCTCCACCGACCTAAAGGATCAAGGATAATCGTTCACTCAATGTCGGTTTGATCCGACGGCCCAGATTCAATTGAGGGGACTATAAAAGCAGGCCCCCTGGCCCCTAGAGGAGACAACCACTTCATCCTTATTCATTATTCATAGATAGAGCAAAAGCTAGGGTTTGGAGATGAGAGCTCTCCTCTCATCTCTAAACTAGAGTAGATCTAGATAGTAGCGAGATGGAGAGCGAGGAAGGATTAGACGAGAGGCCGACCTGTCGGTTCTTCCTCCGGTTGTACTTCGCCATGATCAAGCTCTAATCAAGCTTGGTCATGGGATGACTCTGGTAATCTACTTCTATTTCATTATGCAATTATTGTCCATGTATGTTCTGGTTCACAACTCTTTTGAGTACTTTAATCTATAGGACGCTATAGGTGAGAGTTGTAGTATAGGTGTAAGCGTGGTGCTTAGACCTAGATTACTTGTGGATATCCCTTGTCTAGCCGGATCGTGTGGTAGGCCGTGTAGGTGACAGTTATGTTGGTCCCCTATAGTCCACCTCCTGTTAGCAGGACTGGTAGGGTTTATCGGCCTATGGATAAGCATCCTTTGTGGTGTATTCTTATCACGTGGTTCGTCCCAGACATAGACATACCCCTTTGAAGTAGAGAAACCATAGTTATCCTCTCTATTCTCCTACCATCGCCCATATACTAGATTGCTCTACTCTCTATTCCCATATTATCACCCATTGTTATCTTACCTTTAATATTGTTCTTATTCAATTCTCCCATCTTTCCTATTTACACCTATCTATCTATCTAGGTTAAGTTAGAGCGTAGATTAGTTCTCCCGTTTCCCTATGGATATGATAAACCTTTAACTGGGTAAAAGCTACAACGGTATCCGTGCGCTTGTGGATTTATCTATATGCGTATAATACCATAGTACACTCTAGTGCCATGCTGGGGATGACAACCTAGTATTCAAGTGGTGTTAGCAAGTGTCAACACAGGGCATCACTCGTCGGGCGAGGAAATTCCCAACCACCCCTGGTCCATCTAGGCGGGACCAGTCGATCAGGCTCATCAGCTCTGACACCTGACCAGTGTACTCTGGACGATCTGTCCAGCTAACCCTCTTCTCGGGAACGTAGCCAACATCGTAGAATGTGGTGCTGCCCGGCTCCTCTCTGATGTAGAACCACCTCTTGTACCACTCGGTGAGGGAGGTGTTCCATGGGAAGCTGTGGTAACGGTTCTTCATCTTGTCGCGAAGATTGAGGTATACTCCACCTGCAATCTTGGAGCCTCCAACTGCTCCCTTCTTCCTCAAACAGAACAGATAGCCGAAGAGATCGAAATGTGGCTCTATCCCAACATAGGCCTTGCACAGATGAATGAAGGTAGATATAAGGAGAATAGAGTTTGGGTGCAGATTGCAAATCCCGACCTCGTAGTAAAGGAGAAGACCTTGAAGAAAAGGATGAACGGGAACCCCAAATCCCCTTTTGAAGTAATCCTCAAAGACTACGATCTCACCGGCGCGGGGGTCAGGGTAACTCTCTCCATCTGGTTCCCTCCAGCCGCCGAGCTCCTCATTGTGCAGAAGCCCCATTCCGACGAGGTCGTTGAGGGACCTCGTGGTGCTTCGAGACTTTTTCTACTCTTTGGCCATCATCTCGGCCCTTTTCTTCGAATCCCTCTTCGCCATTGTCGCAGCAGGACAAGCTTTGAACTGGGTGTTGAGCGTTTGGGGGTGCTGAGGATGGCGAAGGCAGGAGGGAGTAGTGGCAAAGACAGGAGGCTGCTATGCAACTGCTGGGTAAAGAACATGGACACAACATCGGGCCCTTTATAACAACAAGCCCACCTTTTCCACTTCCCGCCTTTCGGGGAAGTGGGCGAATCTCGCGGCAGTCATGGCGTTTCGGTTTTCAAAGAATCATTGCAGTTAATTTGGTAGCCTTTCTGAATGATTGATGGTTTCCTTTTCTTGATCCGTGCAAAAAGCGGCTGTACAGTTCGCAGGCGCCCCTTTTTATGCGACAGACTGACAAGATGGCAGGACGCCTCTGTCAAATCATAAGTTAATGTGATGGTACTATTCTTTCAAAAAAATCAAGAAATGTATTTGAAGGTTTCAATTGAACAGACTGGGAACTGCACCGACCATCGAGGATGATATGCTCGGGGATTGGTCGACCAGTTTGCCCAGTTGACAACTTGGTGACTGTACCGACCACCGAGCATGATATGCTCGGAAACTGGTCGTCTAGTCCACTCATACGAAAGTCCGGGGACTGTACCGACCACCGAGCATGATATGCTCGGGGACTGGTCGTCTCGTCCGATCATTTGAAAGTCTAAGGATTGCTCTATCCATTGAGCATAATACGCTTGGGGACTGTTTGATGAGTTTGTTCCATTTTATGTTTAGGAGTTAATAAATTCAAATTGCATAATGTCTAATCGGGTAACTCTAATTTTTTAGACCTTGCTACAAGGCTCATATTTCGCCTTCCAGCAAGCTCGGGGACTACATCGGTACGATGCATCTGGTGATGCATCTTAGTTTTAAAATTTCTATGAAGACTTTTCTTTTTTGACCCTGGCACCACGTGTCTACGTCACCTACTACTAGGCTCGGGGACTAAGTGGGCACACTTCACCTTGCGGTGAATATGCTTGCTTTTTGTGTGTGTTTACTTTTTACAAAAAGTAAAGTGGGCACACTTCACCAGGAAAGAAATCTTTTTTGATTAAGAGCACCATGCATTCTTCGAACAACCTACTTCTCCGATGTCGACGTTGATCAAATGTCTTTTGAGTTGGTCAAAATACCGTTGCAACTGTTTGGGCCATTTTCTTGCTTATTGAAGACGACAAGCCTCACTGGTCGAAGAAGCTCAAGACGGCGTGTTACATCACAATACACGGTGCTCGGGGACTAGCTGTGGGGGTACAAACCCCTATACCTTGACGGCTGGACTTGGGCCACGAGACTTGGCCCATCACGAGGAAGACTCGGGGCTTGATCCAACTGCCCGGAGTCTCGTGCAAGGAAACAAGACGTGGAGATCAAGCAGGATTCTAGTCGGTTAGAATAGGAATTGATATCATGCTATCTATGGCAATTATAACCAACTAGGATTAGTTTCCAGATCTATAACCCTGCCCTCTGGACTATATAAAGAGAGGCAAGGGATCCCCCTTAGACAACTCAACTCAACCCAATTCGATCCACAACAATACAATCAGACGCAGGACGTAGGTATTACGCCCACACAGCGGCCGAACCTGGATAAAAACCTTGTCTGTGTCTTGCGTCACCATCAAGTTCGTAGCTTGCGCACCTGTCTGCCAATAAACTACTACTGTGGGTATAACCCAAGGTAGACTGCCGACTAGCTTTCGTCGACACCGATTTTGAGTGGTAGAATCGGCAAGTGGATTCTGGCATTATCAGAATTTGACCTGCATTACAAATCGGCTAAGGCAGTCAAAGGGCAGGTTATGGCCGATCTTGTTACTCAACATTGCAGTTTAGTGGGTCCTTTGGAAGTTGCTTCACGGACGCTTTTCTTTGATGGATCTACATGTGATCAAGGAGCAAGTATCGGCATAGTGCTAATCTCTCCCCGAGGGAATAAGTATGAGTTTTCACTACCGATTGTTGCTACATCAACAAACAATTAGGCTGAGTATCAAGCTTTGGTAAAAGGTTGGAGTTGCTGAGGGAAATTCGTGCTGGTGCCATTGAAACCTTCGGTGATTCTATGCTTGTTATAAATCAGTTGACTGGGGTTTATGAATGTCAAAGTGAGGTTTTAGTTTCGTATTATAAAAGATGTTTGTAATTGTTGAAATAATTTAAGGATTTCTGTCTGGAACATATTCCCCGATTACATATTGAGGAAGCTAACCGGTTAGCTCAACACACGTCGGGATATCAGCCTATCCTAGAGGTGCTCACATCGACAATCAGTGCTGATGATTGGAGAACAGAAATCATCAATTACTTGAAATATCCCTCTATGAAAGTTGAAAGACGCATTAGATTTCAAGCCGCTAAGTATGTACTCCTTGATGATGAGCTATAATATCGTACTTTGGATGGAGTTTTACTCAGATGTCTTGGTGATGATGAGTCAAAAAGTTTGATGGGTGAAATTCATGAGGGAGTATGTGGAGCGCATCAATCGGCTTTTAAAATGAAGTGGATGATTAGGAGAAATGGATATTATTGACCGACTATTCTGGAAGATTGCTTCAAGTATTTCAAAGGATGCCAAGGGTGTCAATGGTTTGGCAATATTCAAAGAGCGCCTGCATCGGCCATGAACACTATCATTAAACCCTGACCGTTCCGAGGATTGGCTATTGATCTAATCGGTCAAATTTATCCGCCATCGAGCAAAGGGCATAGATTTATACTTGTTGCCACCGATTATTTCACTAAATGGGTTGAAGCAATCCCTTTGAAAAAGGTGACAGCAGCCAACATGATTGATTTTGTAAAGGAGCATATTGTCTACCGATTTGGTATTCCACAAACAATTACTACCGATCAGGGTACTATGTTTACATTTGGGGAGTTTGATGAATTCACAATCAGGATGGGAATTAAGGTTTTAAATTCTTTTCCTTATTATTCTCAAGCTAATGGGTAGATTGAAGCTTCTAACAAAGGGATCAATAAACTTATCAAGTGTAAGATTGAAGAAAACCCTAAAAGATGGCATGCAATGTTAAATGAAGCCTTATGGTCCTATCGAATGGCATGTCACGGTGCAATTAAAGTGTCACCTTATCAACTGGTATATGGGCATGATGCAGTATTGCCTTGGGAAATTAAAATTGGCTCTAGGCGGATATTCTCTCAAGATGAGTTAACTACCGATGATTATATTACTTTGATGAAAGATGAATTAGAGGATTTGGCAGGTTATCGGTTGAAAGCTCTGATTAGTATTGAAGAAAATAAGAGGAAAGTAGCTAGATGGTATGATAAAAGGGTAAAAGCTAAGGAGTTTGCCGATGGAGATTTAGTTTGGAAGTTAATTCTACCGATTGGGACTAAAAGTTCAAACTTTGGTAAATGGTCTCCTAATTGGGAGGGTCCCTATCGGATAAGTCGATCTGCTCCTGGCAATGCATACATCCTAGAAACCCTCAAAGGGGTTGAATTTCCTAGAGCCTTAAATGGAAAGTATTTAAAGAAGTACTACCCCAATACCTGGGTCGATGCATAAGAAGTTTAAGTGTCAATAACAATCCTATCGGCTGGACAAAATACTAGTGTCCATAGAAGAGCTGGCGTGACATACTACCGATGAAAGAAATTTACAGGTTTAGCAGAGTCTGGATAACTGACATCGCATGCAGGCGAATCTAATTGGCTTCTTCTATCTCTTTGGTGTCTTCATCGGCTGAGCCTTCCACTGGCTTGATCTTATTCTTCACTAATAGAGCTTTGTGGGCTTGAGAGTCCCTTTCTTACTGGAGACCTTTAATCATATCGGGCAGCTGGCTTTCTTCTTGCTTAGCTTGAGTCAATGCTTCTTCGACCTACTTAAGTTCAGCTAGCAGAGCTTCTCTCTTTGTCGACAAATCTGAAATCTTTTGCTTCAGTTCAATGCCTAAATCTTGTAAATTGCCGATGCTATTGTGCTTCTCATCGGCTATGGATTTCACTTGTAGCATCTCTTCCTTGAGTTGAGCTTGGGCAGCTCTGTCGGCAAGACGTTGAGTTGATATTGAAGCTGGCGACTCTCCAGATGGGTAGCTTGGAAGAGCGCTTCCTCAACATTGGTAGGGACTTGACCACGGATTGCTTTGAAAATGACTTTCACTGGGTCTGAGTCATCCACTAGCTGAGCTATATTTTGTTGCAGTAAACTCAACAGGCCTTCTAGCTTTGATTTGACTTCTACCGATACGGCCCCGAGCACCAGTGAGGAGCTTGCTTCTTCCCCTTCGTCATCAGAGATGTCAATGGCGAAAGAGAATAGGCTATCTGGGGAGTCTTGTTCCTAAAAAATAGGAAAGAAACAAGTTAGTCAGGGTTAAGTATGGGTAATGCAGAATCAGTCAAACTAGATAGCTTACTTGTTTCAGGGCAATCTCTTGCCTTTGGGTGGGAGGTACGACTTGGATTGTGCCTTGATCGGCTAGATCTGCCGATGGGATATCTTCAGCTGCAAAATCGGTTAAGTGCCGAGAATGATGATAATTTCTTTACAACGTTCATCGGTAGTAACTTAATGGACGATCAATATTTTACCTTGAGTGGGAGCGATAATCGTTTGTTCGGCAACGATGGCCGATGACGTGCCTTGGTCAGACGGGTCAGTTGGATGCTCAGGTGCATCGGCCGATTCGGCTTGACTTTGAGGTGCTGGTTGAGGTGGAGAGGATGATGTTGCTTTCTACCATTTTGATTGAATCTTGGTGCTTGTCGGAGCCTTCCGCTTGTGTTGAGCTTTGGTGATTGCTAGCTGGGGGCATCGGCACCTGATGATTGAACATCTTGAGCTCTTGCCGATGCACTGTTTTACTGCTGCAAGTCATATGAAGCATGAAAGTCTTATAAGTTGAGTATAAAGTCAGAAAAAATACTTCTGAAAATTCATCAAGAGTAAAAGTATCCGGTGTGGGACAAAGTTACCGATGATGTTCCAGTTATGGTCGACACACCCTGAAAGGATGGTATAAGTATGGGTTGAAATCGGCGTGATGGAAGTAATTAAGGATTTTTACCTTGAAGGCTTGAGCTAAGGTGGTGGCTATGACCGATGGAGTGGCCTTTGAGCGCTTAGTAGTCATTTTCTTGAAGCGAGTTCCTTGGTGCATCAGAGCTGCCAAGCTGGGGGCATCATGGCTGATAAAAGAGACCGTGGATACTGGTCGAAGATCGAACGGTCGCCCACTTTTACTCATCGATGGTGCTGGGTTGTCAACCTATCAAATAGAAGAGTCAGTTGCCGATGAAGTTAGGAGTAAAGAAAAGACTAAGTATTGGGAGGAAACTCAATGTTTCATCGGGGATCTTGTGCTCGAGGTCGATCATGTTCCGATATATGTGAGCTGACACTGCAAACAGTTGTCCTTTCCATTCTTGCCACCATGATTTGTAAGACTCAGTAATAAAAGAGGCTGCTACCCAGTTGGACAGGTTGATGTCTATAGTATCGGCATCCGGAGGGAGTGGAGCTACCCTAATCCAGTCAAGACCACTGGCGATTGTTTCCCTTGGCTTGATCACATCGGCATAGCAAAGCTTAATCGGCAGTTGATCGAAAGCTAATTGACGAGCTAATGCCGATGGGTTATAAAACTTGTAAGTGGCGATGGTATTCTTCCCACTACCAAAAGTGTTCACTAGGATGGCCCTGGGAGTAATGATGGCCATCATCAAATCATCATCCTTATTCAATGCTTCGTCGGTAGGATGGAAGAGGAGAGGAAATCTAGAATCCTCATCGACATAAGGCATCCAAGCCCGATGATCCCTGGAAAGGCCATTGTAAAGTGTCTGGAAGAATCTGCCAATCTGGTTTTTGTTTGCTTCGGTCCCAGGGAGGACTATGATTGCTTCACCAAAGTTGAGGGGCAAGCGGGTAGCCGATTCATCCTCTACCAACTCATGATCTTCACCGATGTCTCATGGGAATTGCTGAGTGAAGAAGTTCCACTATAGACGTTTGTGCATATGGGCATTTAGCCACATATTGATGAACCACCAGGGGCCTCCCAAATTGCCAATGGGCTCATCTAGCAGGAGTTTCTCAGTCACTTGGTGGAGGAGATGGTAATTGGAGCCCAGGAGGTATCAGCCAAGAGGGAATCTGGAACCATTGGCCAGTTGCTCGGTGGCTACGAGATAAACGCAGGTTGGCCCTACCAATTAGCCACAAAAATGAATTTGTCTAGCCACATATTCAAGAAGGTAGCGTGTTCTCTCTGACTGACCGATCCAGTTTGCCGAAATTTCTGAACATACCCTGTCCAGCCACCGATGTTGCGGGTGTCTACTTTGTAGTCAAATTTTCTGTTGAAGAGCCTACCGTCATCAGGAGTTGAGATGTCCAAACCCGTAAGCATAAGCACATTGGCAAGGGTAGGAGAAGCTGAGCCATGACCAAACATGAAAGTATTGAAGGTATCTGACTAGAAATAAGTAGCTGCTATCATCATCGACTCGTTTTTCTCTATATAGGCAATGGAGAGCCTGATGCACTGGTCTAACTTGCGTTCTACCCAGTATACTTCATTGGCCCCACTAACCCTTAGAAACCAATTCTTCCATCCCTTAGTAGTTTTTGGCCAAGATGAGAAAGTATCTTTTCATAGATCTAAGAAAAAGTTCTCGGCTCTAAATGGGATTCTCTTGGTTTCTGTGTTTGTCATATCGGTTGGATCTGGGTTACCCATCGGGCCCAAGCACTAGACATGAGGCTGATCGGTTGGGATAACTATTTTCTCACTCAGTTCCTAAGTTTATAAGATCAAAGAAACAAAGAAAAAAGGGAATTGCTAAGTATATGAACTTGCGAAAGTAACAGGAACTACAGTAAAAGAGGATGAGTACGGGATTGACCTCAGGAACGTTGAAGTTGATCACCATTTCTTCCGAGTAGAATGGAGGCGAGGCCGAGAACTTGGAGATTCTGCCGAGGAAGATTTTCGATGGTTGAGGTTATGAGCCTGCTCGACGAAGATCGCCACCAGGAGTAGGTCTGGAGATGGAAAATGGCAAGGTAGAAGATGACTGCCTGGAAGGGATGTATTTATAGGTTGAGCTGAGTAAGGGCATTTCAGACTTATCTCTCTGCCGTATGCGTAAAATTCGAGGTTGTTCAGATAGATGTGGTAACTGTTCGCATGAAAATCAAGAGATTGTGCTTATGATTTGATGGCAAGTAATCATGATCCTGAAGATATTCCACTGTGCGCAATATTTTAATAAGACATCAGCAGCATATCTTGGTGTTAAGCCGTTGTCGATGGGTAGTTTTCTTTGTGACTTGGCGTTGATCAGGACACAAGTGGTTGGAAGATGTGCGATGTTTACTAAGATATGAAAATTAGGGTTGGATTTGTCTGGGTTTGGTGACAAATTTTATCAAAAAGGAGATAATTATGTAAAGGCAATCATTATCTGGAGTAAATTTTGGAGCATTAATGATTTTATACTCTGAAATTGGGGGGCATGTGTTGGCACCATTTTTTAGATACGGGTCAAAATGATTAAGCAAGACCAATCGGCAATGGGGAGATTATTGTATTGTGTTAGCAGAAAGGTGCTGATGGAATCAGCTGACAAAGATTGGTGCCGATAAGAGGTGATAATCGGTTAAAGGGCTTCTCTTAGTACAATAAGGTCAGGGTGTTTGTCGATTCAATGATTGTTGCTAGTAGAACTTATTGTTGCTGATACCGATGAAGGAAGATATGGAGACTACTACTGATGAAGTTTGAAGACTACAGGGGCATGCTGATGAAGCAGGAGCCGATTGAGGTTTCATCATAATTGAAGTAGATACAGAAATAGATAGGTGTTATTTTCTATATTTATTAGAACATGACTTATATAAGAGTCATGTTTTGTCTAGAATTAGATCCTAGTCATGTTTGGTTGTAACTCTTTAGGCCAGGGTATAAATATAGACCTAGCAGCAATGTAATAAGATATCTATCAATCAATATCAAATACAAGTTTGCTCCTACTTTTGCATCTACTTTTCGATGACTTCGTCAATTTGCATACTTTTTCTATTTACGAGTTCTCAAAGATTCGACGAGTTACACTCGACGATTCATAAGTTCCGCGTGAGTACCTCTTGGCCGTGACATCCGGGCGCATCGCTATTGTCACGACCAAAGTATTCAAGTTATCACCTTTGTCGATTAATAGGTCAAATCGACTGGCACGCCTTGACATCAAAATGCAGATCTATTTTTGCATCAACAATCTCATTGGGAGATACATTATTCAATCCACCTCTAAAGATGATTGTTCTCAATATCTTGAACCTCTTGGGTAAGCACATCAAGAACTTGTGAATGAAGTCCTCATCCTTCACTTTCTCACCAAGGCCCTTGAGATCATTGATGATGACTTGGAGCCTATAGAACATCTTCGGGATTGACTCATCATCCTTCATCTTGAAGTTTGATAGCTCGTCTTTGAGCATGTAGAGCTTGGCACTTTTTACAATTGTAGTGCCCTCATATGTTTCTTCTAGCCTTGTCTATACTTCACTAGCCTTCTCAAGATCTTTGACTTGTTTAAACACCTTTGAATCAATGCCATTGTATATTGTGTTGAAAGCCATAGTATTGCATTGCTTGTTTGCTCTCTCATTGTCGGTGGGGTTGGCAGGATCAAGGATCACAAAGTCATTTTTCGTTACTTCCCACACTCTATCATTTATTGATCCAAGGTACATTTTCATCTTTCTCTTCCAATAGTCAAAAGAACTTGTGCCATCAAAGAATGGTGGTTTGCCCCCAACATTGTTGAACACTATTTAAGCCATAATTTGAGCACCGATGTTGTTAAGCCTTCACAAAACGGTGACCACGGCTCCGATACCACTTGAAAGGTCCTAATATGGCTAGAGAGGGTGAATAGCCTATTTAAAAAATTCTACAAACTCACTAGAGCAAGAGGTTAGTAAATAACAAAGCAGAGCTTTTTGCTCTAGCTCTAATGGGGTGTTTGCAAGCCACTTATCTAACAATTCTAGTTGATATGAACACTAGGCACACAAGAGATATGTCACTACAGGATACACTAGTGAACTATGCTACATAAGGCAAAGTAAGCAACTAAACTAACTACACTACCTTGCGGTAAGTAAATGGATAGGATGAGATATTTATACCACCGTGTAGGGGATGAACCAATCACCAATACATAAATAATCAAGCACTAGGAGAATGTCAATCAGAAACAATTGAGACACCGATTTTTCTCCCGATGTTCACGTGTTTGCCGGTATGCTACGTCCCCATTGTGTCGAACAACACTTGGTGGTTCAGTGGCTAAGAGGTGTAGCACGAACCTCGTCCTCACTAGGACACCGCAAGAACCTATCCAAAACTGAGGTAGCTCAATGTCACACGCAATCCACTAAAGTTGCCTTTGGCTCGCCATCGGGGTAGGCACAAAACCCCTCACAGTCACCGAGAGATGGCCACGAACAATCACCAACTCGTGTCAATGCTCCTCTGCTGCTCCAATCCATCTAGGTGGTGGCAACCACCAAGAGTAACAAGAAAACCGTAGCCAAATCGATCCTCAAGTGCCACTAGATGCAATCACTCAAGCAAATGCACTTGGAATCACTCCTAATCTCACAAAGATATTTAATCTATGAAGAAGATGAGTGGGAGGTGTTTGCTTAGACTCACAAGGATGTCAAGTATGTTAGAATGCCAAGAGTGTGAGCCCCAAGCCGGCCAAAAACTATTTATAAGCCCCTCAAACAAATAGAGCCATTGGCTCTTTCACTGGGAAAATGAGACCACCGAACGCTCAAGCAAGAGGCACCAGACACTCAACCCCTATGTTTGGTGCTCCAGAGCACAACCACGTGTCCACTGAGTGAACCACATGCGTCGATCTCTAACGGTCAAAAATGCACCACTGGACGCGCTCCGGTGCACACCGGTCACGTACGTAGAGAGGTCTACAAACGCGTGGGACCATCGGACACATCCTGAGCATCCGGTGCTCTCAGTCAAAAGTACCCACTAAAGTTAGGCCACACTGAACACAGAAACAGGGTCTAATCCGCGTCTGGTGCAGAG
Organism: Sorghum bicolor; assembly: GCF_000003195.3. Classification (NCBI taxonomy): domain Eukaryota; kingdom Viridiplantae; phylum Streptophyta; class Magnoliopsida; order Poales; family Poaceae; genus Sorghum; species Sorghum bicolor. The sequence continues at coordinate 15,585,956 of NC_012877.2, forward strand.
CGTCTAGTGCTTAACCCCAATAGCGCCAGAGCCTAATAGCACACCGGACGCGCAGGCTCAGTGTCCGGTGAGCACTCCGGTGACTTCTCCAAACTTTCCATTTGCGCAATAGAAAATATGTATTTTATTTTCTCAAAAGCGCTGAATCCCGCCTCGCAAGCTCGGTGAGAGGGAGAGAGGAACCCAAACCCCTATCTACCCTTCAACCTCCACCTCCTTCTCAAGATGTGCCAACACCACCAAGTGTGTACCAACAAGAACACGTGTGTTAGCATTTTCATAATCATTTTCTTTGATGGAGTTAAGTTAGCTCACTAGGTTCTAAATGCATGCACATGAACAATGACATCTAGTGGCACTCGATAACCGCGTAGCAAAAGAATTCTCCTCTTTATAGTATAACTATCTATCCTAAATGTGATCACACCCTCTATGGTGTCTTGATGACCAAAACCAAAACCCTAAGCAATACATTTGCCTTGATCTCCATAGGGTTTTATTTTTCTCTTTCTTCTTTTCCAAGTTGAGCACTTGATCATCTTGTGGTCATCACCATCATTACCATGATCATCACTTGCTCGATCACTTGGCATATACCAACCTCATTAAGTCTACACATAGTTAGTATAGAGGTTAGTACTAGAGTTTCATCAATTATCCAACACCAAACTAGGGCTTTCATCCTCCATCAGTTCAAGCTTCTCTGACCACTGATATTATTGAGGAAAACATGTCATGTTGAAAGCCCAAGTTTGGTTTTGATAATTAATGACACCAAGTTGCTAATGCCACTATGTTTAAGTGATTTGAGTCAGATATAGCAATTGTGTCATCTCTTTGCTGAGGATTTCATCTTGTATATGCAATTGTGATTGATTCTTGGACATATCTCTACTCATCAACATTGGTATAAGAATCTTTGCACACTCCTTTACTTACTTGTTTACCTTGCTAGTTTAGCTTATGTAGCCTTGTTTCCTTGTTTAGGAGTAGAGCTTAGCGTTGCCTTATCTTGTTGGTATGGTTTAGTGTTTAGCCTTGTACTAGACTTGTATAGGTGGCTTGCATAGCTTAGGTGTGTTAGTACTAGAATTGTTATGCCATTTGTTTTAGGAGAGAGCCCATTATTTTTTTCGTCGGGGGTAAAATGGTCTTTTTACCTCTAATTTAACACCGTTAGCTGTCCAAAACTGACAGAAGGCCATAGAGCTAAATAAATTTTGTTTTGCGGCCATAGAGGCAAATTTGAAAAAAAGAAGACCATATACCTAAGACAAGTTTTTTCCAAGGCCATACACCTAATTTTTCCAATATCCCGTAGCAACGCATGGGCAACTGCCTATTTGTTATAATGATATGTTCCATTCAAATAATTAATGACTATTTCATCTTTTTATGACTATTTCATTTAGATTTTCATCTTATCCACAGCAGAGCTTGATGAAGATATGGAAGAGATACGGTTCTTGTACACCGTTCTTAGCAATATTAGTTCAATTATCAGATTAATTAGAAAATTTATCTTCGTCTTACTTATTTCTATGTTTTGATATTAATGGGCTCATACTGCACTGCCAAAAAGGTGTAATTCTTCTAGTGTTTTTAAATATTAATAAAATATTAGCAGTAGTCATAGCATATGAGATCCTCACTAGGAGGCATTTAGTAGGGAAAGTTTATATTAAATTTTAAATGGTAAAACACTAGAAAAAACCCACGTCACTAGGAGAAGAAAATTTTGATTGTGCTAAGTAGGGAAGATGTATAAAGGGCTAGGTCCTAGTCTAGTCTTGAGTCAATCATGACTTCATGAGACCACCACTGCACATGAAAGACCCCACACACCTAAGGATGGCAGTGGGTCGGTTCTTGTTCGGATATCTGCGGGTTTCGAGTCCAATGGTTTTGATTTTGGTGGTAATTTTTCGTCCACGGTTTTCAGGTTCGGGGCTCCGAAACCAGTCGGGTTTGGTTTTCCACCCGTGGATATCCAATGGATTTCCGAAATAAATCATTTGAAATTAAAATTTATATTTTATAATATGATAATAATAATTTATTTACTTAGATTATTAAATTTATTCAAAGTTAACTCATGAAAATATTTATTATTTGTTGCATCTTGTTTATACATGTGAATATATGTCTATATATGCGCGAGTTTCGGATAACCATTCGGGTTTCGGGTATCTGTTTGGGTTTTGGGTATCCACGGGTTTGGTTTTGGTACTGAATTTCTACCTGAATCGGTCTCGGTTTTGGTTTTGGGTTTCGACTTTGGGTTTCGGTTTTGGGTGCACGGAGACTCCACCCGATCCAAACCCGACCCGTTGCCATCCTTACACACACCCCACCGTTGTTAGGGCGTGTTTGGTTGGGGTGCTAAAATTTAATAGGTACTGTAATATTTTTATTTTATTTGGTAATTAGTGTCTAATTATGGATTAATTAGGCTCAAAAGATTCGTTTCGTAAATTATTCTCTAGCTGTGTTTTTAGTTTCATAAATAGTCTGTATTTAATACTTTATATGTCCAAACATTCGATGTAACGAGAACTAAGTTTTAGCAACACCAACCAAACAGGAATTTATTTCTTCAACCTTTGTTCAAGAGCGGACTTCGTTACTCAAAAGGGAGAAATGGTTTTTTGTCATGTGCTATGGTTGTATAAACATTAATTTGGGCCTTGTTTAGATGCGAAAAGATTTTGGATTTCGCTAATGTAGCACTTTTATTTGTTTGTGGCAAATATTGTCTAATTATGGACTAACTAGGATCAAAAGATTCGTCTTACGATTTACAGGTAAATTGTACAATTAGTTTTTAATTTCGTATATATTTAATTCTTCATATATGTGTCGAAAGATTTGATGTGACGAAAATCTTGAAAACTTTTTTGTTTTCGGGGTGAACTAAACAAGGCCTTGGTAGATGAGTTCGATTGAAAGTGAAGTTAATCGGTATAGGTTTCTTGCATCCAGTGCAATATCACGAGCCCTGCGTCGTCGTCTCTGGCTTGGCGTGTGATCGAGTGCGTGCTGGGTCAGTAGTGTCGTAGCATGCAGCAGAATCAGGTGACTCGGCGGACATCTATGAATGCTGACAGTGTGATGGAGTTCAATGTTGGCAGGCAGGCAGGCAGAGGCAGGAGGGATGGATTGAATGGCATCAGGCGTCAGGGGCCACGCTAGAGTAGCTACTACTATGAGTTCCTAACTTTTAGAGTTATCCTAAGTTAAATTTTTAAAATTTTGATCAAATTTATAGAAAAAACGCTAAGATTTATATTACCAAATTAATATCATTAGTAGAATATATTTTCATAAGATAATCATTTTATGTCATAGATATTGATGCTCTATTTTATAAATTTAATTAAAGTTAAAAGGATTAAGTCCACTTTTGGCCCCTCAACTTTTGCTATGGTCTAATTTTAACCCACAACTCTGAAACCTCTAGATTAGGCCCCTCAATTTACAAAACCATCCATGTTTAAACCCTGAGACGGTTGTAGGCTGTTTTAGGGTGACGTGGACATAGTTTTGACTGCCACCGTAGCATTGACCGACATGCTGGCAGGACGCTGGAGTGGCGAAAGCAACCGGCCTGCTCTCGACTGCGTCCTCGCTTTCAGCCTCGCTCTGTTTCTTAGCAACCCTAGCACTCCATCCGCCGCCGCCGTCGCCCGCCACCAGTCGCCCGACCCCGCCTGCTGCGCGCGGCTCCGTCCGCCGCCGCTGTCGCCCGCCGCCGGTCGCCCGACCCCACCTGCTGCGCGCGGCTCCGTCCGCCGCCGCCGGCGCCCGCCGCCGGTCGCCCGACCCCACCTGCTGCGCGCGGCTCTGCCCGACCCCTCCTGCTCCACATGTCTCCGTCCGACACGGTCCCGTCCGCCAATCCGCCGCCCGAGTCCTTCTAGGCATTCTAGCCAGCCAACGTGGCAAGTCAACTTCTCAAAACCATGTCCACGTCACCCTAAAACAGCCTACAACGGTCCCAGGGTTTAAACATGGATGATTTTGTAAATTGAGGGGCCTAATCTAGACGGTTTCAGAGTTGGGGGTTAAAATTAGACTATGGCAAGAGTTGAGGGGCCAAAAGTGGAGTTAATCCAAGTTGAAAAGATTTGACCGGCACGGATTCTAGAAGTTGAAGCTTTGAGAGGGAGTATATCTTAGGGCATATTTGGTGGAGAGAGTAAAGCAGGTACTATAACATTGTAACTATATTAATTACTGTCTAATTATGGACTAATTATACTTAAAACCATCTTGTAAATTATTCACTAACTATGTTTTTAGCTTTGTAAATAGTTTATATTTAATATTTTATGTATATGTCCAAACATTCGATGTGATAGAAGTTAAAGTTAACCGCTTGAAACCAAATAAGGCCTTAAAAATCTCATCAAAGTTCCTGAATCCAATCTCATGAGCCAGATACGTATTATTGCACCAAAGGATGACATCGATCAGATGCATGCTCGTCGTTGCTCACGTCTCGCTTTCACATGACACTATAACAAATATAAGCTCCCAGGATCTTTGGACAGGTTGGGAATATGCAGTCCAGCCAAGAGCAGAAAATGTTCAGGACAAACCAATTCTTGGATCAGTACAGAGACTAATGCCTCTTTAGTTGGGCCTCCCAAGTCCAAACCTGTTTTGGCTTTTGAAAAGCCAAAAGTCAATAATCAAAGGGGAAAATTCCACTATTGTTTTTAGAAGAGAGCTGTTTTTGTAGTATACAATTTTCACAGCAGGTGGAGAGGGTTTTGTTGCTGGTCTGCTGTTGGCTGATTTATTGTGAGAGAAAAACACTACATTCTGGCAGAAAAGGTACGGCTGAAAAGAAAAAAAAAACAAGCTAGTATAGAACATTAAATATAGATAAAAATAATAATTAATTGCACGGTTTGTCTGTACTTTATGTAACACCCTAAAATTTGCTCTTTTCAAAATAGATGAAAATTTATTCAGTTTTGTATTTTGTGCTCATGAAAATATAAGGAAAATAATATTTTTCATTAAATTAAAATTTATCATAAGCCTTAGCAATATTGTTGTGCATACATGCTGGTGCATATGTTTTGATGTGATGTTGGCTTGTTGCTCCTTTATGTGTTGAGTGAGCAAAGTTTTTAAAATACGTTTAGTAGATCGATCTTCCTTGACCAGTACGTCTTTATCTTTATCTACAACCAAATTCTTGTTTCTAAGCTCAAGTTTTTATTAAGAGCTTCCAAAAATCTTTACTTTGTCACTAAAAGCACTTCTTGTAGTTCCTCGTCCATCAAGCAATCTCTACAAACTTTTCGGGAATTTTTCCATCTTCTATTCTCACTTTTCTATGAGCATAAATCTAATTTTTAGATGCCCCAAATAATCTTATCATGGGCTCCAAATACTTTATTTGAGTTCGTCATGTTCCATAATGTCTCTGAGAATTTTCTCTGAATTTTCGGAGCTTTTGGAATATTTTTCACAGTTTAAATAATAATTCTGGACTTTTCTAGAATTATTTTATCTATGAAAATAATTAATTCCGAAAATAATAAATCTATTACTATTTTTCAACGTCAAAGCCCAGTTACAATAATCATAATAAATCCCAAGACCATATTTTTATTTACTAATGGGCTTTAATAACTAATTAGGCCTATTAGTAAAGATGAATGTTGCAAATGAATTAGTACCATACCGCTAGTTAACGTGGAGGTGGGGAGTTTCTCTTCCTATATATATATGTACCAACCCCTTAGGCAAAGCACACCAAAGACTATCATATGGGAAGCCTCTAGTTTAGGAATTCCTAAAGTAGTAAAATTATATTTTATCATTTCTCTACACGTTATGTTGCCTCTTCGTCATCAACCAGAAAGTCGAGCACCATGCCCTGGTAGCACACGACACCGTTCGTCTTCCAATGCCGTGGCTTGCCATGCTAGTTTCCTGCCGCTTCTTGCTAACTCCCAATATTTATAGTTAATCCTGCTTAAATCATTTAGCTTTGGTCTTTGTAGCTCCGTTTTGCTCTGTTCGTTAGTTTCATACGTAGCAGCAATGTTAATTCATCACATGTTTTATAATTTAATTAGTAATTGTTATGGGTACGATTAGCTTTCTATTTTTTTAAAAAATAATAACATATGAGTTACACTTCAATAAGTTATACGCAAGTGTGAAAACAATTTGATTGCTATCACTAATGTGTTCTGAAATTAAAATTTGATTAAATTAACTCACGTCATATGCAATTGAAATGGATGTTTTCATATTTTTATTTTCTTTAACAACTTAAGTTTAACTAATCTGAAAACTACTTAAATATTTCTAAATAAAATATGATTAGTTTTACCTTGGCTTTCTAAACATAATTTGACTTAACTCAATTTAGGTATTTTTCCCTGTAGTATCTTATACATATTATATATATATAAATAAAATAAATAAAACTCATAGTTTTCTTTTTCTCGTAAAATAAATCTTATGGTAGTCGTTTAGTTCTGTTACGCTCTCATTAGCGTGCTTTTTACGTCTGTGTGCTTGTGGCGATACGTAGATTAGTTTCAAACCTTTTTATTGTTTGGTGTTTGTTCTAATTTAGTTCTATTATTTGCTTCGTGTATGTTTGGCTCCGATTTCTTGTGTGTTTCTATTCGATGATCGAGTTTAGTCGGTGAGCAACTCGTGGTGATCAAGAGCGCTTCAGTGATCAAGATCTGAGCCTTGGCAACAAGTAAGATTAGCAGAACCAAAAGGATCTGCAAGAGCAATTGGATTAAGGCAAGTATAGCATTTGGATTTTATTTCTGTGACCATGATCCTGTGGCTAGATTAATGTTAAATAATAAACGATAAAAATAGCTTTTTAGCAACTTGATGATTTATCTGTACGTGATCATCCAGGACAACAGTACAACCATGAGGGCTATAATGGCTCTGGTTTTAGCTCAGTATGGAGACCTTTTCTAGCTTGTTAGAGGTTACCCGAAAGGGCGGAGGGGCTGAACCGTTTTGGGTATAGTGTGGCCTCTGTCTGTATGTGTATAGGCTGCGAGTCATTGTGCCATCGGAAGGGGGGCTCTATATCTGCGTGCAAAGGAAAACCTTGCGGCCCTAACATGTTAGACGAACTTTTGAAAGGCTTCATAGTGATCCCTGCCGACCTTCCTTGGAAGTGGGTTAAGAGGCTGATCACCTCGGGCGAAAGGGTAAATCATGACTCATGGGTAAAGATGTGCAACCTCTGCAGAGTGTTAAAACTAGTATACTAGCCGAGCTCACGGTCAGGAGCGACCTTGGGGACATCTACATTAAGGGTGATGATTCTTGTGTGTTAAATATGCTCATTATTTATTATTTAATGCTCTACATTATTTAAGTCACATTGATCATGAGATTGTGGGAGCTATACAATCTAGTTGCTATACTTGTGGAGTTCGACATGGACTCACTCTTGCTATTCCCCCCACACTTCAGGAGATGCTTTAGGCTTGTGATCAACCAGTCAGTTGGATCCTGTAGAGAGAAGTTAATACCCGAAGTTTGGAGTTGTCTATCCGCTGTTTGTTATCAAAGGTTATCTCTTTTATATTATGTACGTTATATATTTATGCATTGTCTTTTGATATTATCCCTTATTTGTAGCTATATGTGAGATTTGACTTCTAAAACTCACATATGGTGTGTATCTGATTTTGTCCTTAAAATCGGGTATTACACTTTACGAGACGAATCTTTTGAGTCTACTTAGTTTATGGTTGAATAATAGGGTTTAGGGTTTACAAACAAAAATGCTACAGTAGCCAAATAAAAAAAATTTAGATCTAAATAAGACCTTCATTTTTTTTCTTCTTTCCCTATCCAGGCGACTGACCCACATAATCCACAGCAGCGCATCTATTTCTCTCCATGCCGGCCGTGCTCCACCACGGGCCAAGTCCGACCACCGCAGGCAAGCGTGAGGTTCGCCACCTCACAGGAGAGCACGAGGTCTGCCACCGCATACAAACCTTCAGTAACCAAACAGAGAAGATCAGGTAACACCACCTAATGACTTCACAAACTCTATACAACATTTCTACCAGACAAGCCACTGCAAGAAGCTAGCCGAAGCTATAAGAAACATTATCAACCATTTCTATGCTCATCTACATAGGCCCACCAAGGATGCAATATCAAGAACATATTTCTTGTACAAGACCTTGCTTTGAATACTATACACCTTGCTCATCCTCTTCTCTTCTCTCACCATGATAAGACCAAAGCTTACGAGTTCATTCTCAACAAATTCAGAGCCAATCTCACAACTATCAAGGCCAACAAGCTCAATCATGCAGGACGCCTCACTGCATTCCCATCTACTACATATCCACTATCCTTCTATCCAAATCTTTTGTGGAAAAAATCAACTCTATCATTTGGCGGTTTTAGTGCAGATGTAGCCCACCTATATAGAGACCAAAAAACATCTCTTTAGCAGCTATGCAAATGCTACGGTACTAATAAGAGCTCCGATCTACCCCACATACTCAATCATCTTAACCAAACAAGAAACAGGAATGATCCATCCCTTTCTCAAACTAAGCACCACCACCACCAGGGTCGATCCCGTCCAAAAAAACACAGATGACCCATTCTATCTTGTCTCCAAATAAATTAAACTAAATATACGCTAAATGAATGGACGTGACCAGAGTAAACTAGGCCTTGTTTAGTTCACCCTGAAATCCAAAAAGTTTTCAAGATTCCACGTCACATCAAATCTTGCGGCACATGCATGAAGCATTAAATATAGACGAAAACAAAAACTAATTACACAGTTTCTCTGTAAATCACGAGACGAATCTTTTGATCCTAGTTAGTTTATGATTGGACAATATTTGTCAAATAAAAACGAAAGTGCTACGGTAGAGAAATCCGAAATTTTTTCTAAACTAAACAAGACCCTAGTATTAATTCCAGTATGCTGACATGTCTCTTTTACACTCACTATATGCAAGTGCTGTGCGATCCTTATTATTAGCAAGAATATCGACATTACTGACCATGATTAATTAAGCCAGTCAGCACAAGCTAATAATTGTGTGACGACCATTGAATGCCAACATGTCAAGACTATCATGTTGCTATTGATTTGACATATACGAGTGATGTTTTGAACAGCAGTGTGACCGAACAAAGAAAAAGAAATAAACATGCAAGTGCAAGAGAAAGTACAACACACGCTCCGGTGCATCATTATTATATTCTGGAAAGTGTATTTTAATTAACTCTTAAAAACTCATGATTGCTCCCTCCGTCTCAAAAAAATATAGTCGCTATGGCACAAACTTTTTCAACTTTAACTAGATTTATAGAAAATACATGCAATATTTATACCTCCAAATAAATTTATTATAAAAGTATATTCAATGATCTACCTAATGGTACTAATTATATATCATAAATATTAATATTTAGTTAAATATATTTGGTTTGAGTTTACAGTTGCTGACTTTTTGGAAGCAAAAGTAACTCTATTTTTGAGATAGAGGGAGTATTAATGTATAGGAGAATGCTACCAAAACTATAGCTTAAATGATCCGTTACATCTGAATAGTGACATGGAGACGCTAATAGTGGACGTACTAATCTGTAGGTCCTCACAGTGATGGTGCGTGCATGAGGCCATTATTGCAGGCGAAGGATTGCTCTAAGTCAGTCGTTGGAGCAGCTTCTTATTTAGTTCACCCAAAAACCAAAAACTTTTTAAGATTCTTCGTTACATCGAATCTTGCGGTACATGCATTGAGTATTAAATATAGATGAAAACAAAAACTAATTACACAATTTGTCTGTAATAATGAGACAAATCTTTTAAGCCTAGTTACTCTATGATTAGATAATTTTTGTCAAATAAAAACAAAAGTGCTACAATATCAAAATTCAAAAAAATTTCAGATCTAAACAAGGCCTTAGAACCATTGCAGCTTATCTAAAGAGCAAAAAATTGTCACAAATTCGTAGTACGGATTATACAAAAATCATTTTTTCTATTTTCACTCAGAGTAGCTTAAAGACTTGTACTCATCGTTCACTATTTAATTTTGATTCGAATCATTTTAGAATTAATTCCCACCTCTCCCGGTTAAAATCAATCCAGCAAAAAGTTGTAGTAGTCACGATAGAATATTTATTGTAGATTCTGTCTTCGTTACATTGATAGCTAAGCAAATTAGTAAGGTGACACCAAAGTTAATACAAAGAGAAATTGAAAAACAAAGAATTTTTTCCTGTGACACCAAAGTTAATACAAAGAGAAATTGAAAAACAAAGAATTTTTTCCTCTCACACAACTCGTTGTCTATGCGCGGCTCAAGACAAGAAGAAACCGTGCAAGTGGCATTGGGAGGACTTTGGTCGTTTCTAGATCCGATGCTCCACCGGATGGACGCCAAAAGCGCGCGAAGCGTGCTTCCTGCACATCCTACTCCCACGCTCATATAGGTACACATCAACTTCAATCCTTCGGTCCTTTCCCGTGGCAAATCTTCTGGGCGTGCCAATCCCCTAAGCCAAGTCATCGGTTTCTGTCAAGTTCCCTCAATTTCCATGGCCTAACCCTCGTCCAATTGACCTTGGCACCATTCCAACCCTGATCTCTCAGAGAACGAATCCCCAGGCAAGAAATTTTTGAGCAAGGCACCGGTGATCCCCGTAACTCATCTCTCCAAAATTCAAAAACCTTCTTGCGGCACATACATAGAACATTAATTATAAATATAAATAATAACTAATGGTACAGTTTGCTTGTAATTCGTGAGGTAAATCTTTTGAGCCTAGTTAGTTCATAGTTGGACAATAATTCCCACATACAAATGAAAAGTGCTACAGTGTGTTCCAAAAAAATTTCGGAAGGGAACCAAGGTCTTCTTTAGTTCTCAAAATTTTTCAAGATTCTCCGTTACATCAAATTTTGCAGTACATGTATGGAGCATTAAATATAGATAAAAAATAACTAATTACATAGTTTGCTTGTAATTTGCGAGACGAATCTTTTGAGTCTAATTAGTCTATAGTTGGACAATAATTATCAAACACAAATAAAAATGCTACAGTAGTCAAATAAAAAATTGAACTAAACACGGCCTGATCATGCTGCAACACCTACTTCGGCCACCGTTGTTCATATCACCCATGGTATAACTGTTGCTCCACTGACTGTGCATAGGAGGTCGTATGATTGTTTGCTACCGTTTATCTACTTTTTTATGTTGTATTTAAGTTATTTTTGTTTGGATACAGCTGTAGAAATCATGGATTAGAAATGATAGTTTCTACTATATTAATCACTCTCTTTCTCTCTTAGAAACTATCTCTAGAAACTAATCATGGGACTACCCCTGAAGCTAATAAGTTAAGACTTAAGAGTACAGGATCTACAAAATAGATCGTACTTTCCCCCCTGTACTTGCACGGACCGCTTTGAATAGTGTATCATATATATAGGGAGGATAGTGACACTACGGAACAACAGTTAACAATTAATTCGTCATAGTGTGTACTTCATTTGTTTTACAATACAAGTCTAAATGCTCATTACGTGCCTAAATTTCTCATAGTATATCTACTTCGTCCGTTTCACAATAATACAAGTCTACATAATATGCATTACGTGGCTTAGGACTTGGGATGTAAATTATACTAGCTAAAATGATATTGCGTCTATTATTTAATATTTCATGTTTGTTAATTCAAAATCACTAGTACACAGAACCACTATACAGGCGGTTCCCAACCCCTTTTCACAGGCGGATTGGAGAACCGCCTGCGCTGGGTGCCTGTGGAAATCAAGAGTTTCCACAGGCGGGTAACTTAGAACCGTATGTAGAAATAGATTTCTACAGGCGGTTCATTTACGCCACCCGCCTGTAGAAATGAACTTTCTACAGGCGGTTCAGCTATGCAATCCGTCTGTAGAAATGAACTTTCTACAGGCGGTTCTCATTATTTAACCGCCTGTGTTAAAAATTTTAAATCTCCCGCCTAATTCTAAATTTTCCCACCAAACCCTTTTTTCATTTTATATTTTAATATGTACATACAACATATATATATATATACACGTAATATTCAAACTACTGAAGCCTAGAGATCATGTCAACCATTGCAACATGCAATTCATTTATATATATACTGTTACTTTATACATAAGGTTACATTAATTACAAACATGATCACACATCAAGTTTTTTCTGTTACATGCATTAGAGGTTTCACCTCTGAAACCTCTGCTCTAATAACCGGATCGAGTTAGCTTTAGCCTACTAATCTCCCTTAGCGCTCCGTATGCAGGCTTTGCTAGGGCGCTGGTCCGATCGTGATATTTTCCTTCGCTGGGAATGACTTCTCGCAACATGAATTTGCAGAGGTCCTCAACTATGTTGTATAAAGTGGCTTCACTCATGCTCTTCGCCTTTTCAAAGTCTTTTTGCTGCATAGGAAGTTAGAAAACATCATATATTTAATGTTCATAATACATAATTAACAACCTTAATTACTTAGAGCATTAATTACCTTATAAGGGTTAGTCATATATCTTCCGCCCTCTCTCATGAACTCACATACGTAGAATCCACAGTAGACCGATTCTAGTGGTTGCTTGTGACACTATATAAAGAAAAAGAGCATATTTGTGAGTTGCAACATGATGCGTATTCTATGTATATAGCTAGCGAGAATAACTTGGTAAACTTTCATACGTACCGGCCACTTATGAAAGAACCTCAAAGGCTTTGATCTTATAATACCTATAAGCCCTATGATATCAAAAATATTCTGCAAGTTATTGTCAAACTCTTATAAAAATTTGTATGCATATTTTACTTAGCTTACCGTTCTAAGAGAGAAATGAATGGTGCATAAGTTGTTGGTTCATAGTCTGCAGAGTCTAGGACATGCACACGTCTATGCTTGGGATTAATCATTAAACAGATCCAGTGGTCCCTGAGAGAATGAACTTTGTGATCAAAGTGCACATTTTAACTATTAATACGATGCATGCAAACTGACACTTACCTAAAGTGATATGGTGCGAATATTAATTCCCTGTCTTGAAACTCTAGCATTGTGATGGCTAGGTAGAGGCCGTAACTAGCTATTTGTTTCTTTTCCCTTTTCTTTATTTCGTCCTCCTGCTCTTTTGGATCCAAACCTTTTAAGGAGTCATGATCTTTTCCGATCCTGAAAGTGTGCTCGTCCTCACATATCCTCATTGGGCTCATATACGCGACCCTTTTATTCGCATTAGTGCTTGGATCCGGACCGTACCGCATCTGTTGCTGTTCATATTGCATTCTGCAATGTGCACTTGTATGTTAGTATTAAAATTTAATGTAACTCACAAATTTAAAGCATTGTATGAGTGACACTTACAATGCAAACACAGTTATGAGCTGCACGTCGAGTCTTTGTAGGTTCATCATTAACCACATGTCCTCGAAGGTCACAATTGCTCTTGTATGATCACTATTAAATGCCTCTGCTGGTATATCTACACTGATCGTGTTAATGCCAACAGAAGATGCTCTCATATACTAGTCATGGAACCTTTTTACACCAGCTGGGACCTTTTTAAGTTTATCCCAAGTGAGTAGAGGCCTACCCAACTCATATTTCTTAGAGACATATTTATAATCATCTTTAGTGGGTGGCCTAATATTTACAAAAGCTGGTTCAGACTTCTTCGCTGCCTTCTCGTGCTCAGTCAAGTCAACTAATTTTGTCGTGTGGCTCATTGCAATTCCTAACAAAAATAGGGCAGTACTAGCAGACTTCCTCTTCTTTGGCTCGAACGGAGAAATCAATTTGGGCACCGAAAATTTTAACTTTTTTGGTGGCGGTGGTGTCGTCTCGTCATCTTTGGTTGGTTGTGGTGGTGTCTCGACATTTTTGGGTGGTGGTGGTGTGGAAGATTCTGGTGGTGCTGGCGAAGGTTGTGGTTTAGGTGATGGTGGTGGGGATGGTGGGTGAGGCATTATAGGTGAGGATGGTGGAGCGAAGATCAGAGAGGGTGGTGGACTCGGAAGAGATATGGTACCACCGACATCTAGAAGGGACGACTCCTGAGTCAATGGTACTTCTTGGGATGAAGGTTGTGGTAGCTCAGACAACAGGACGTCTCGTCGAGGCCAAAGAATGAAATTCTTGATAGCTTGTCCCAGCTTCTCAATACCCTCAGGACCAGGAATGTCTAGCATGTCATCCTCATATCCTTGGACAACTGTTAGCACTTCCACCCTACAGTAGTCCTCTGGAATTTCGCTACCATGAAACTGGCGCCCCGGGATTGCAAGTCCTGTGGCTACTTCCCTTGTACGATTATTGTTAAGACCGTACCTTATGACTAGGGAGCAACGAACAGGACTTTCAATCTTGTCAACTAGATAGCGGTCCTTGTTTCCAGTAGACGCGACACTACTTGGGACAACTGGAGCCTGTTGTGATGTTGTCGGGGTGACCACTAGCTGCATCTGGCGAGGCTGACCACTTAATTGGCTAGACATTGCAGACGCCAGTCGCTGCATCAACTCAGGAGGAGCATCGGAGAGCATTTTATTCATCACCTGTTCGACTTCTTTCTTAGCCTCCTCCTTAAAAAAATTAGACAATTCTTGCTTGTAGCGATCGCGTTTTCTATACATTCCTTCCCACTCTGGTCCGAATCCTTCTTTCGATACTTCCTTGGATGAGATACCTCGTACACGACCAGGATGCTCTGGGTTACCTAGAGCAACAGTAAGAACATCCTTCTCCCTTTGTGGCTTAAATTCACCTGCTTTCTGCTTAGCTGCCACCTTGAAAATATTCTTCGCAGCCTTTTCGACCATTGGGTCAGCAAATGACAAGCCAGAATTGGCTTTCTTTGCTGGTACCCGAGCACGAACCCACCGCGAGCCCCTACGACCAAGTTGGTCAGGGAGCGCCGGCAAACCCTGAGCCTCTGCGCTTCATCCTCTTGCACCCATTGGGCAAGTTTGTGCTGGTAACCACCTGTGCCTAGGTGGTGGTGGTACTTGTTCCTTTTTGCGAGTTCCGATTTGGATTCGCTCAAAGCTTTGAAGTCATCAGAACTCCTCTGCTCTAGAAACACTGCCCACTGACCAGCCGTGATTTTATACCTCTTTGTCGGGTCCAACCCTTTCTTTGCCCACTTTGAATTCAACTCAGACTTGTAATTCCTAAACATGATCACCCATTGCTTCAATGTGTGCTCTTTTACGAGGTCTTCTGAACCCTGAGGTAAAACAAACCTCGTAAGCAGCCTGTTCCACATTCTTGTGATCTCATTTTTGTCCACATTTTTCCACTCCCTGACTGTGATGTCAAGATGGTCCCTAACTAAGAAACCAAGTGTGTTACGCCACTTAGGTAAGGTCTCCTCTGGAGCTAAGGGCTGTCCTGTCACACTGACATCTGTAACTCTATAGGTTACTTTTGGGAACTGATTCAATCCTCTTTCACATCGTTTCCTTTTGTTCCCGGTCTCAGTGGTCGTCTCCGTCGTCGGCTCAGGTGCACTTTCATGTGCAACTTCTTCTTGGGATAGGATTTCCTCCATTTCTTTCAATTGAGATAGCACCTCCTATTCATATAAAGACATGTATTATTCTTCACATATACCGAGGCGCATAAAAGTATAGAAACATATAATTATGAATGAGTAATTCACCTCTTCTATCTCTGGGTTGTAATCGGGATCACGTGCGTACTCACGACGGGCGTTCCTCTCTATGCGAGGAACAGGAATGTTGCTTACCGAGGTCTCGTACGAAGGAGTTGACTCACGTGACCCTTCTGCCTGCTCCGTGTTGTGGGACCCTTGTTCCTTCTCTGCGTGCTCGGGCCTTTTTTCTTGCTCCGTGCGGTCAGACCCCTTTTCTTGCACGGTGGGGCTAGACCCTGGTGCCTTTTCGGTGCAATCTGACCCTTTTTCTTGCACCGTGGGGCCGGACCCTGTTGCCTTCTCGGTGTGGTCTGACCCTTTTTCTTGCACGGTGGGGCCAGACCCTGGTGCTTGCTCCATAGGGCCGGACCCTTGTGCCTGCTCCGTGTTTTCACTTGGAGAAGTCGTCATTGCAAGATTCTAAAGCATATATGTTATCAGAAATGTTATATAGTATAGTATGAACACTGAAGATAATACTCTAAGTCAACCGTTGACTTATAAATAGTTGACTTATAAATAGTTAAAAGTAAATATTTTCTAGAAAGCTTACTAAATTGTGAACTTTGTTCTAAACATTACTTTAAAATACTATAACTACACATGTGCTTAACCAAAAATTGTGTTGTTTAGCTTTTGGGAAAGCTTATGAAAAGTACTACAACTCATATATTTACCTTAAGGCAAGATTCACATCTTAACTGAGTCAAACAATATAAACATGCAAATCTACTTAGAATAAGAGCAAAGCAACATAGGGCATTTGTTATTTCTATATCTCTTAATCTATTATTCATAAATTCATGAAACAATTGCCAGACCTCCAATATCATATGAAAAGCATAACACAATAATTTCATATTTATTTGAGCACTACTACTATAGTTATGAAAAAGATAAATACATCAAGCAATTAAAACGTAACTGCCTAAATCTATTTTTACAGCTAAAATTTCAAACTAAAACATGTAATATTATAGTTCTACTGCATAGATAATTTCATAAGGATTTCAAAAAGTCTATATTTGCTATTTTACGATTTTTCTAGCATTTACTATGATTTTTCAAATATGAGCCAATTTCCTTCCAAAAACAAATCATCTGGTCACTGACGTGTGGGCTCCACATGTCAGGATCTTCTTCAACCTCGCGCAGGGAGGGTTCTGTGCCCGTGCTGCGTAGGGGAGGGTGGGGGACCTTCTCGGTGGTGCGCAGGGGAGGGGAGGGGGTGGGGGACGGGGAGGTGGGGGTGGGCGGCGGCGGCGGCGATGGGGAGGCCGTGGGGCAGCGGTGGGGCAGCGGCGGGGCGGCGGCGGCGGCTGCAGCGTGGCCGTGACCGGAGAAGAGAGGGGCGGTGGGCATAGAGACTAGAGAAGAGAGGGGGGCGGGCATACCAGGTGGGCGCGGCGGTGGCGAAGACCGGAGGCGAAGCGGCGACGAGCTCGACTGCGGCGGTGGTGAAAATCGGGCAGCCTGACGGCGTAGGTTTGAATTGAACTGGCGCCTTCGCGACTTAGAAATTTTAGGGTCTGGGTGGCGACCTATATAAGGGCGGCATTTCTACAGGCGGTGGTCAATGCCAACCGCCTGTACAAAAAAATTTCTGTTATATTCTTTTTATTTTTAGTGTTATATATTATTTGTATATTATATTGTTTATACATTATTTGTAACATAATGTAAAATAATTTGTATATTATATTGTTTCTACATTATTTTTAATGTAAAATATATTTGTATCATATATTTAATGTATATTATAATATGATTATATTGTTTCTACATTATTCGTAACATAATTTTTCTATATTTTTTATTTGTAAAATAATTATGTTGTTTATATATATTATTTATGTATTGATATTATAATATGATTATATTGTTTCTAAATTTATTTTTTAATTTTAGTGTTATATATTGTTTGTATATTGATATTATAATATGATTATATTGTTTCTAAATTTCTTTTTAATTTTTTGTGTTATATATTATTTGTAACATAATGTAAAATAATTTGTATATTATATTGTTTCTACATTATTTTTAATGTAAAATATATTTGTATCATATATTTAATGTATATTATAATATGATTATATTGTTTCTACATTATTTGTAACATAATTTTTCTATATTTGTAACATTATTTGACAAAGTGTTACGAAAGTGTAGTTCTAAATCGAAAGGTCTCACATATAGTTTCATAAATTTGAGTGAGATTACATGATGACTAGAGTTTACATGATGAATGACAAATACAATCTAGGCAGTTACTATTCTTTCTTGTCCATCAGCGCGCACCCAAGGCAAAGAACTTTGTGAGATGCTTCGCTCAACATTTTTTATCTTAGCAGAATAGTCATCCACAAAGAGGGACATGTCGCTGAACTGGTTAAAATCCTCCAGATCCGCTACACCATCAACTCCTATTGCTTGTTGCTTTCCTGGAAAAACTACATGCTTCAGCATAGAACACTTGTGCAGCACGGTTACCAAGGATCCACGGGTCATCTTTGTATCCCACTTTACTTAGATCAAGAACTCTGACCCCATAATTATCCACTGTGACATGTTTATCTTCTACCCATTGACATCAAAACACACGGATCTGAAATGTACCGTAGTCTAGTTCCCATATGTCCTCAATGAAGCCAAAGTATGTAATAATATCACCAGTTTCGTCGTCTATGGCCTTTTATCGAACACCACTATTTTGTGTCATGCTCTTTTTATCCTTGGATTTGGTATGAAATGTGAATCCACTTATGTCATAGGTTTGCCATGTTGTTACTTGGCGTGATGGTCCAGATGCCAAAGCCTTGATGGTTTGTTCCTCAATTGTTTCCCCAGATGGAATATCCTGCTCCCTTAGCCATGTGTACAATTGTTTTTTGTGTTCCTTCATTATCCAATCATTCGTTTGCCCAGGATTATGTTCTCAAAGCTCATTCAAGTGTTGACCGAGCAAATGCTCCATTATCGAGAGCTGATGTAAGATGCTGTGATGTGCCTCAAGGACTGTATTGTAATCTGGCGGGATGAATGATTTCCGTCCAATCCTGCCACTTCCATGCAGCCTACCCTCATGCCTTGATGGAGGCAAACCTATTGCGACCTGGTCTTTTAGGACACTATTGCAGAATGGTCCTCCGGACTAAATTGCCTCTTCAGTACAGTACCCCTCTATCATGGATGCCTAAGGACGAGCACGAGTTGATACATAGCCATTTAGTATTGCCATAAAATGCTCGTACGTCCACATTTCATGCAGGTACATGGGACCCAATGCTTGTATTTGAGGAACTAAGTGCACCACAAGGTGCACCATGATATCAAAGAATGATGGAGGAAAACACATCTCAAACTGTGACATTGTCTCCACTGCGAATTCCTGAAGGGATTCTAACTCATCACGGTCAATTACCTTTTGTGTGACCTTATTGAAAAAATAGCACAATCGTGTGACTGCCATCTTCAAGAACACTGGATTTATAGCCCTTATTGCAATAGGGAGAAAAGTAGTCATCATTACATGACAATCATGTGAGTTGTAGTTGGTGAGTGTAAGGTATTTCATTGACACAATACTTCGTATACTAGAGTAGAATCCAAAGGGGACTTTCAAATTCTTCAACCACTCACACATCACATGTTTCTCATCTATGCTGAGGTTATAGCTTGCTGCTGGGAGATGGTACTTTCCATTTTCTTGAAGAACAGGATGAAGCTCTTTTTTTATACCTAACTGTACCATGTCGAAGCGTGAATTGAGTCCTTCCTTTGTCTTCATCTTCATATCTAGCAATGTGCCAATTAGGCTTTCAAACACGTTCTTCTGGACGTGCATACCATCGATCGCGTGTCGTATGTCCAATTCTTTCCAGTATGGCAAATACTCGAAGAAAATGGACTTCTTCTTGAATGTTGCCCCTGGAGTTGGTTTGACATCCTTTCTTAGTTTTACATCCTTTGTCTTCTTTCCGAACACAAAGTTGATGTTCCTCACTATTTTGAAAACTCTCTGACCTTTGCTATTACCTGATGGTGCATCTGAGTTCCTTTCATCATTATTGTCGAAGTACTTATCCATCTTTTTTAGGCGGTACCTGTGCCCTTTTGATAAGAAGCGTCTATGCCTCATGTACACTATTTTCTTAGATGCATTAAGGGACACATAATGGGTTCCATCTATGCACACCACACAACCAACCTTTCCCTTGAATTGCCCTGACAATGTGAAGAGAGCAGGGTAATCATTGATCGTAACAAAAATAATTGGTCCTAGTGTGAATGAATCTTTGCGATACTCGTCCATCATTTCAACTCCTTGTATCCATAATATTTTCATCTCCTCCATTAAGGGCTCCAAGAAAACATCCATGTCAACTCCAGGTTGGACTGGTCCAGAGATAAGTATGGTTAGCAAAAGGTATTTTTGCTTCTGCATCAACCATGGAGGAAGGTTGTAGATGGTGAGAATCACCGGCCATGTGTTGTGCTTGCTGCTCCTCTCAGCAAATGGATTCATTCCGTCGGTACTCAGTGCAAGCCTAATATTTCTTGGTTCGCTGGCAAAGTCTTGATGGTTCTCATTAAAATCTTGCCACTACTTTCCATCGGCTGGATGGCGAAGCTTGCCATCATTTTTGTGCTCATCCGAAGCATGCCAACTCATAAGTTTTGCATCGTCAGGGTTAGCAAACAAACTCCTCAGTCGATCTACCACTGGAAGGTACCACATCACTAAAGCAGGAATCTTTTTGTGCGCATAATAATCAACCTCTTCTTTATCTTTGCTGGTGGGTTTTGAACTCTGCTGGGTCTTCTTTTGGGTCTTCTTTCACTTCTTCCCTACTTTACACATGGAGGCAGCACAATCCTCATGTCGATAGTCTTTATTTGTCTTATACCGACTTGCACCACACTTTAGACACTTATCCAAGTCCTTGTATTCATCACCACGATATAGGATACATTGATTCCTACACACATGGATCTTCTCGACACCCATAGTGAGCGGACTGATCAGCTTCTTTGCATGGTACGTGTTAGCAGGCAATTTGTTCTCCTTGGGAAGCATGTCTCCGATAATACTTAAGAACGTATCGAATCCAACATCAGACAGACCATACCTGGCTTTTGCCATCAGTAGTTTTAGCACAGATCTCAGCGTCGTGAACTTTTTGGTACAACCCTTGGACTCATCATACAGAGGCTCTTCAGCCGCCTTCTTCAAGGCCTCCATCCCTTTCATTAATAACATTGATGGTTCAGTATGACGATGCAACATTGCCTTAAGAATTCAAAATCTTCCGCGGCTGTATCATTTGGTAAGACATGAGTTCTGTCATCAGCATTTCTCCTAGCAAAACCACCAGCAGTAACATTTGGCACAACATGTTCACTTTGGTGTGTGTCGTACAAAAACTGAAATCCTTCATCAGGCATGTCTGGATCGTCAACGTCAATATTCGCAGGGTCCCCAATTGTATAAGGTGCCGAGCTACCCTCTCTATGCTTTGTCCAAATCAAGTAATCCTTCATAAATCCTCGGCATACCAGATGAGAAATGATTGATTCAGTATCTTCATAAATATTAATATTTCTGCAGTCGATGCATGGACAATATATGTGCTTCGTCTTTGTTCTCAAAGCATGGTTCTTAGCAGCATCAACAAACCTATGGACCTCAGGTATGTATGACGGATCTAGTCTTGATAAGTTATACATCCAGAAGGACCGCTCCATCATGAGCTGTGCAAAAATTAGTAAATTAATTGATCTCAATGCAAAATAAGTAGTTTAGGAAAATTGTCATCTAACCTTTCAAACAACAACTTGTGAAGATGAAAACCTCGGAGCTAACATTAAAAATAAAGACAAAACCCTAAGTAATAATAAAAAAAACTAACAACTAAATCAAATTGACAAGGTAGAAAAACACCATTGATGGAATCAACTAAATATATACCTTGATTCACTATAATAAATTTGATAAGGAAACATGGAAATGGTCAGAGGAGAGGCATCATCTTAAGCAACCTTATACATGAAAAATACATATTGCATAATGAAATCAAATTTACATAAAAATGAACATCCTAAACAATAGAAAACTTATCTTTCTCTTTCTTCCCAAGCATGGAAACACCATTCATGGAAAGCACTACATATATATTTCTTGGATTCACTAATTAGAGAAGAAAACATAGAAAAAAAGAGAGGAGAGACTTCATCTAACCATCTTAAGCAACCTCATTTGAGCAAATGTAGTCCATACCTAGCTATTCTACTCTCTCTCTCATGGTGAAACCCTAGATCCAAAAAGTAGCTCTAATTGAGCAAGAGGGCACAAAAAGAACCTTTAGAGACATCAACTAACCTTTCTTAGCCACCTCCTTCCAAGAAATGAAGATCAAAACCTTCCCCCTTGTATTTTGAAAAAACTGGACCTTCAAGATGTGCTCCAATGGAATGTGGCTGCTACCTACAGTTCTGCCCGAGGAGGAAGAAGGAGTTCTGGGGTATTTATAGAAAGAATAGCACATGCGGTTTGCTTAGAAAACCGTCTGTGTAAATCCTTTAACACAGGCGGTTTCCTTATGTGAACCGCCTGTAAAGACCTATTTACACAGGTGGTTTTTAAATCTTGCCGTACAAATTTACACCACAGGCGTGTTACAACTATAACCGTCTGTGAAAATTTTTTGCCTCCGCCGGCTTAGAGCATCTGTGTACTAGTGAATTAAACTGACCAACGTCAATATTAAGAGTGTGTTTAGTTGTTAGTCCCCCTGAATGCAAAACACAAAATACCAAATACGTACTTTAAAATGATGAAATACAAACTGCCAAATTTTTTATAGATATGTTTAATTATATCTAAAATGCCAATATTTTTCTAGTGCCGGTAGGATGGGCATGGGCTCGAGGCGCTTTTGGGCTCAAAATCCGAAATAGAGAATAGCCACAATTTTATTAAAAAATATGTATGGTGTTTAATTCTATTATACAAAATGATAGATTAGGACCTCAATTTTTTTAGAAAAAGGAGAACTAAACACCACCCGTGAAGAAAAAGGGTGTGATTCTGTGCGGCGAAACAGAACCTTTTCAGGTTCAAGTTTCCAAATCAGCTTGGGTGCTTGCATTTATGGCTAACTATTCTTTCATAGATACGTGTCATGCATATAGATAGCAAAAGATCTATAAAGACTTAGTCAAACTTAATTAAGATATCTTGGTCATCACTCTAAAGTACTCCTAACCACAGTCACCCCCATCTCGGTACACGGAACGTGGCACCATACCACGATCCCGGTAACTCTGCTCCTAACACACCCCGAACCTATGAGTAGCATTATTATAGTAGTTGGTCCGTGTGGCTCGTGGTGTGATTATAGTTAGTGGGTTTATCACACATTGACAGTTTAGGAGGTTGAGAATTATTTTATAATTCTTGTCGCTCTAAATGCCGTAACATATATGGGTTAATCATTTTATTCGAAGCGATAACAAAGTATATATAAAAGATGTACTATATTAGGAGGTGGACGGTAAGTAGATTTTGGATGTAATGTGTTATAGTACTATTAGTACGTGCAGGGAGACACGGTGAGTCTGTATATATATATATATATATATATATATATATATATATATATATATATATATATATATATATATATATATATATATATATATATATATATATATATATATATATATATATATAT